>NW_005054624.1:413979-427627 GCF_000277835.1 Geospiza fortis
TGAACCAGCAACCATGGAGAGAGCACAGATGTAACACTGTGCACCCCTCCATCCCAAAGGCTGCCTCAGGTGTAATACTGACATTACCCACCTCTGAGGTATCCCCACTGAACATGATGCATTACTGGAGCCACTTAAGCTCCACCTGAACATAAAATGTGGTACAAAAGTAAGTTAGTGGGAGTCCTTCAAGGGTGCTGGCACTTGCCACCAGCAGGAACATATTCAACTATGGAGATCTGGGAGAGCATCTCACGTATGCTGTGGGCATGTGTCCCTCAACCAGCCAGTCCAACTGCCCTTTAACTCACTGGAATATTCACTGAACTATCCCCACAGTGGGATGGTGACTGCTGACTGGTTGGGCACAAGGGTTTTGGCTTTCCTGGGATGCTGACAGACTGATAAACACAAAGGGCTTGAGAAAATCTCCGCTTTTCACATGATGCCACCTTTCCTGTCCCACCTCATCTACAGCTATTCCCTCTACTACCACCTAAACTCAAGGGCTGTCTATAGAAATAATAAAACTCTTCTTGATAGTGGAATTCTCTTTAAAAGCATGCATGGAGCAAGTCAGAGAAAGGCCAAAGCACAAAATTAAATAAACTACCAGGGCACACGAAAGATAATAAATAATGCTATGAGTGCATTAGCAGTAAAAGGAAAACTCAGGAAAGTGTTGTATGCTGCTAAGTGGTCTAGAAAGACTCTCTGAAAAATAATGATAACAAAACTAATAAGTGTTTTGGTTCAAGTCTTGTCTGTGTGTGCCACTGGATATTATCAATAAAAGTAACACAATTATTATCGACCACGAATATTTTCTACCAGACTAAAGAAAGATGGATTTGGATGCTTGAACAAATTGTGGTTTGAACAGGCTAAATGAGATAAAATTGATTCAAAGGTTTCCAAAGTATGGTTGAAACAGTGTCAGAAGCTGACTGATTATCACTAAAAAAATAACAGGAGGGGTTCCAGAAAAATGGACAAAAACTCTTTTATCTTAAAGGAACCACATGAAAATTATAGCACTGTCAAGATAATATAATTTATGAGAATAATTAACTCCTTATCAGCACCTAGGATAGCAAAAAACTGTTAGGAGTAAGAGTTAGTGAGGAATATCTAGAAGAAATAAAGTTAAACTTACTGTATTATGAGTGAATGTAACTTCCCATGCTATATGGTTAGATAAGAGAAGTAGATGCTTTATAAGTGCTTTAAGTGATGGGTTTTTTAACCATTTCTTGTTAGCTGTTCAAGAAATAACATACCATGAATTTCTAGACAAAGTATTGAAATGAACCTGTATAATCCCTGTTTAAAACAATCACACTCTACTTCCTTCAACAAACATATCCTTTCATTTTTGTGGGGGTTATTTGGTTGTGCCTTTGGTAATAAGAGATGATCAATGCAGGGTATTTTTGAAATCGGGTATTAAAGATTAATCATGATTTTGGGCATCCGAGGTTACTAACTTGCTTTATGGTGCTGTGTAGGAAATACATGAGATCCATTTGTCCAATAGTTTTAGATATTTCTGCAGAATTGTGAATAATAAGAACTTTTTCATGACAGACATCCTTATTCTAACAGCCAAGGGATCAGAAAAAGCCACTCATTGTTCATGATTAAAGTGTTATCCATAGTGTGTCTAGTTGCTTAATGATATGTGAGTTTTGATGTAGTTGGACTAACATGAAGATTTTTACCACAGAATCTGATGAACATCAAGGTTTCAGTTCCCAGGCTAAATTATTGAGGAGAAAGTACTGTTGTATATGTAAAAAAGTGATGCTGTAAAGTGTCCTGGGTTGATCCATATATATTTTGATTTAAACATATACAGAAGAATATTGCACAAAATAAATTTGAAAGAAATATTTTATAAATGTTTTAGGAAATAGTCTTGAGAGTGACATTCTTATTGTAGTCATGTCCATTCAGATGGAAAAAAAATCATACTATGTCATTGAATCCACTACAACCCAGACATTAAATTTGCATTTTACAAACTAAGTAAATAATATTGTTTCACTACTGAATCAATGTATCCAGCCATTTGCATTTGATTTTGTAGAAAAAAAATCAAATCTGAAGCTCAGCAGACTTCTTACTAGTGAGTGATTTGACAGTTGTGGACAACAATTGTATCAGATGTGGAATATATATGTCAATTCATTGAAAATTTTAATTTCTGAAAGCCATTTCTGATGAGTTCAGCATGTCCAGTCAGGTGCAATCCCTTATGTATCCAAATGCTGGTATTTCTGATAGTTACCATAAGATAGCATTCTAACTATGAAAAATTGCAAATATTTTCCATATAAATTAAAGATGTTGGGACAAAACTGATAATTGCTTTTTGTACTCTGCCTGCTTTTATAATAAATTTCACAGCTCTTCAGGTGGGGACATATAACAGTGCTGTGCTAGCAGTATTCTGTTCCTTATTATTCTTTCCTAATAAATTATCTATCTTGAGATAAGTAACACCTGATGAAACAGTAGGTGAAGAGATAATTTTATGGCAGTGAATGAAATAGTAATTTGAGGATATATTTATATCACTGGAGAAAAGATAAATAAGGAAAAGGCTTTCTGTTAAAAACCAAAAAAATACTGAAGAAAAAACTCCTTTGAAACAAACCTACAATTTTATGGGTATATAGTGTGAAAGGATCTTAAAGAAACATGGTGCAGATCATGAAATGAAAGTTTCATGAAAATTAAATCAACTTTTCCTTGCTTCTTTGATGTTTGTTCTATCAAAGTTAAGTATACCTAATAAAAAAGAGGTTTCTTTTTGATTTTATAAATTGATCAAAACAATGCAATAATTCTTAGGCTTAGAAGAGTCAAAATTCTCCTAAGGTACTGAGAAAACCAATCAACAGCATGTAGCTTATTGCCTTGCCTTGACATTGCATTAATCTCCCAGCACCCTGTGTAAAATAGTAATTCAGATAATGTCTTTCAAATGTTTCTCTGACATTTTAAAAATTAAGCTGAGAAACAATCGTTTTTGTTGCTGTGAAGCAACAAATGCTTTAATTGATTACCTGCTTTGCTAAAGAGAGATCAAAATTCTGTCAATAAAGTCCAAAACTCTGGTCAAAAGTAAACACAAAATATGTAATTGATTGTTGCTCAGCTAGCATTTCAAAAATGAAATATTCTTTAGAAATTCTTCAGAACGGGAACCAAAATTAAAGCATACCGCTGAGTGGAAAGACCAACACGACTCGCTGTGTTATGGTGTTACCAGTGTTACAGACCATTATTTAAGCTGCAGATTCCCACAGGATGGAAACTACACATTTAGAGCAAGACTCTGAAGATCTCCATTTGGGCTTGTCAGCCCAATATACACAATCTGATTTTATTGTGCACATATGACCTTAGGAAATAAACAGCCTTCATCTAGGTAGTTTTGATCATTTCCTTTTCTAACTTGGATCCCATTGTTGTTTTCAGAGATGACCATTAATTTACTTAGTGGCCCTGTAAAATTTTATTATTTTTGGTAAAAGAAATAGATATCCAAATAGTTGTCTAAAATAAATTAATTGAATAATATATACAATTTAAAAATATATAGTACCTTTACTTATTAGGAGAGGGAAAATGAGGAAATATACTTTTGATAAGGTAGTATGTTTTGTTGTTGCTATAATTAATTGTGGCCAGTAAATGCAAAATTAAATTCTAATAATGTAATCATTTAATCATGTTTTCTGATGAATTTTGATGTGAGTATAATTGAGTGGATTGTGTAAGCAGTAAGAGTTAGATATGTATCAATCCTGGAGAAGATGATAACCATAGGTATGAAAGGCATAATTAAGGTGATTTTGCTACCCTGTTCTAGTCATCTTCTATAACCAAGTTTGAATGCTGGAATCATAACAAAAGACATTTTGTGGAGATTATTGATTTGGTTTGTTTTATATTTTGTGTTGCTGGTTGTTTTTTTTTTTTTAGGATAGCTTTATCTATTGGTTTCCATTAAAATAAACCTTTGTGAATATACAAGAGTGATAAATGGGAGAAATGGCATGCTGAACCAACTAGTGGTATTTGGATCCAATCTTATTCAAATCACATCTGGCATTTAATAAAACACTATTTCTAAAATAAAGTCTTTTCCTAGGATTGAGGAATATTCTGTAGCTGCACCATCTCACCTGAAAATCTCATTTACTTATCTGCCCAGGTTTCCAATGTGACTATATCTCTTTTGTATATTTTTTTTTTCATCCTCACTAATGATTGCAGAGCTTTGCAGCCTGGTATCAATTATAAATGTCAAAATATGCTATTAATTTCTTATTAGAGGACTTTAATATTTTTTTTAATTGTGAAATCCTCACACAAGTGGCAAGACCTTGTTCCTTTTTTCAGGTCTTAGCACTATATCTTGTACCTGGTTTTCAAACTACACGATTGTGTTCCTGATTAATAGAATTTGAATTAATCATCAGTCATTGCAAAATTTCTGCATCATATCATAATAAAGAAATCTTCCTCTTAAAGAGCAGACTGCAAGAAATAAATGTGCAGATGTAAAGTTTGTGTTTGAGGACTGGCTAACATTTCACATTGCCATTCTGATAGTCATCCCAAGATTTAAAACTGCCTGCAGTATATTCTGTGCTTTTTGCTTTAAAAAACTCTGAAAACTGTATTCCACTCCCTTTGCTGATAGTTTTAATTGCATTAATATTTAATGTACAAACTGTATTATATGACTGACATGAACTGCCTCTTGATTTCACTTAAATAAAACCAGGTGTTCTGGAGTCTTCAGTTATTCACAGAGTACAACTTCTGCTGTCACAAAATTTTTATCATTATGGAAAAAAAACCCAAGTTATTCCTGAACAGAATGCTACAGAAATCTTAAAAGAAATATGTAGCACTTCTGTTGTAGCACTGTGTATTCAAAGCCATACTGCAGGTGTAAAAAGCAGATGAGTAAGTATCCTGGTATCTTTCCAGCGATGGGGAGGCTGAGTTGTAAAAAGATTAAGAGAAGGGCTTAAGGCTACTCAGGAATTATTAACAAAACCAGGATTATCTCTCTAAACGCTCTGACTTTTAGTCCAGCCTTTTTCCACCTTGCTCACACTACTCAGGAACAGAATCAGATTAGGCAAAGAGATTAATTAACAGCATCTTAAGTCTTCTGTTGCTTTCTTCCATGCAGTGTAAAGTCAAAATCGCTCAAGATGATCTACTGAATCACACTGAATCTAATTGCAGTTCAGCTGTCCTTAGCAATTCCTAAATTATCTTCTTCTCTATGTATCTCATGTGGATCAGCATGGAATTTGTTTAGCCAGAATCAAAATTAAAAGGTGGTTTGTTTTTTTTTTTTGAGGATGTGGCAAATATACTTGAGGCCATGACTGTTAAGGATTTCACTGTGATAATTTTTATATTTTACAGGAGCTTTCTAAACTGCTCATGACTCTTGAAGTTTGAAAGCTGCATCTGCTCTTTTTCTGGAACAGAAATATTAAACACCTTAGCAATATTTAACTACTTGGAGGAGATTCAAGATGTCTTTTGGATATTAATTTTGTCCAAAGTCGCAAGACCTAAATTTATGTCTTGACCAGGCAGGTGTATAGTTACAAAGGGGGAGAAAGAAATTATGTCCTCTGTATAATTTCTGTAATATTTAGGATATTTCTCAAGTCCTCTTTTGCAGCCTCTAGGGCCAGGAGAGATGTAGATGTTCAAATATAATATTCTCTTCAGTGTATGTTGTCATATCCTTTAGGGAATTCTCCTACTTCAGCAGGGTCTGTTAATGTAAGTTCTAATCTTGGGGTACAGAACTATGCAATGAGGTTAATTCAGGTGTGGACATTATGTTTTTGGTGCTTCTTGGAGTTAAAATTGTTCCTGGCTAGACTGAGCTCACCCCAATCCAAATCTGGGTTTGTCCCAAACCTTCTGGTTTGCTGCTGAGGGCGGATTCACTGTGCAAGAATCTGCATGTATTTTAGTGTGGAGAATTCGTAAAGGATGAACCAAACTGGTTATTGGAACAGCAGGTGGGTGGGGGGATGCAGGGCAGGGGATAGAGGGGTTTTGAGTATATTTTGTTCCTCAGAAAGCACTACAGGCTTCTTTTCTTGTAATGTGCAGCACCACTGTGCTGGTCTTACACTGCTCTGCACACAGTCACTCATGTGCTGACTGGGCTTGGAGAACAGATGTGGCACAGCCTTTTTTTCCTAAGCTGTAGGATCTGCTCAGTCTGTCTGGAGCTGGCAGTGGTGTGCGAGGAACCAGCATTAGGCTTGATCCCTAGTTAATATATGGAGTACTGCTCCAAAACAAGTGAAAAAAACCAATAATGTTGGCATTTGAAGGCGCTGGAAGTATAGAAAGTGTTATAAACAGCAGGCATGTTTGAGAAATAGCTTTTAGACAGCTTTGTTAAATATCTGCTTCTGTTTAAAGTTCCATCTGCATTTTAGGCATCACAGAGTAGAATACTGTGGCTTTCATTTTTATGTCCCAACAAGTAATAATTTGTTGTCTTGAAAAGTACAAGAAAGCTTAAAATAAAGATGTTTTCACTTTCTGTGTTACTGGAAATATAACAGCCCCTAAAAATTGAGCTGATCCCCTTTTTATCCCTCTGTTTCTTGCAATGAGATCACATTTTTGTGGTGATGCAAAACAATTCTACAATATATTACAAGTTCTGATACTAGTCATGAGTTCTTGAAAGCTTCTCTATAAGATCCAGTTATCAACTGTTGAGGAGACACAAGCAAAAGCTATATCCCATTATTTAAAAAAGGTAAAAAAAAACCTGGTGATGAACTACAATTATTCCTGCTCAGGAAATTCCTTGTTGAAAACCACGTTGCTCATAGAAAAGCTGTGGAGTGTGAGTAAACTTTGCTTACTTTTGAATGGAGCATCAGGAGTCTGACTAACTGTGATGTGGCTGGGAAGAAAAAATAGAATATATTTCATATGTCACTGTAATATACACTTAAAAATCAGAAGACTGAAAAGCTCTTTGTGTTTGTTTGTCCCTTTGCATGGCTCCTCACAGAAATAGTGCTGCCTCACCAGTGTCTCTGGAATGTCAGGCAGCTTCAAGACTCTCTTTTATCTTGTCTAGGCCCCCTTGCCTTTCAGGTCACAAATTAAAATCTTGCATAACTTTTTAATATCTCTTTCCTACTCAATTAATTAATATTATTATTAAATCCAGAAAATTATATTAAAAAAATAAGGTCACGAAGTCAAGCATTCAAATTAGAAAACATTAAAATTAAAATTCCCCATCCAGCCTTTGTTTAGCTCACTTGGATGTTTGCATTACAATGGTCTTTAATTACATCACACAGAATATTTTTTTATATGGGATCCCTGGCTCCATCAGAGATGGTGCTTCCTCAATCAGAAGTATTCAGTATTTTGTTCTCTTGTCCTTGTGTGTGGACACGCTTTATTGGCTTCAAACTATTCAGAACACACTCTTTAAGCAGAAATTATTGATTTTTCCGTGCTATTTTCTAAATGGAACTCATTAATATAATGTCAGACATTACTTTATATTCTCAAAATCCTCATAAAGTTAAGGGATTTTATTATCTTCATTTTACAGATGATAATGGCCATGCAGAGAAATTAAGCTTGAAGATATTCAGTAGGGTGTCCAGTTTGGGGTGTCTGTAACCTCTTATTCTTCAGTGTGCTTAGCACAGTGTAATTCAGAACAAACTCAGGATACGGACCCTGCTGAATTCTCTATTTTTTCTAAATAGTTACAAATTTGACTGGTGGTCTGTAGTGGAAAAACCTCCAAAACAAATATTAAAAACCAGCCTTTAAAAAGTCATTACAAATTTTGTAACAAAACTTTTTTTGCAGGGCTGCCAAGGAAAAGGCTGACATCTAATTCAGGTCTGCAGTGCAGATGCAGCTGCCTTTTTTTAACTTCTGGAGCTCCCTCTTCCCTTTCCAACATATTCAACAACAAGTAAATAGATGGTATAAAGATATATGTGAATATACAAAGTGGAACGAGATAGTGAGAATAAGAGTGATTCTCTGAAGTGGAGAATGGGATATCATTTGACAAGAACAAGTAGTTTAATAACAGATATAGGCAATGAGATTACATTTTAGTTGGGGACATTATCTCAGTTTTACTGTCACTTTACAATTAATTTTCCGCAGATCTTTGAATAAGCTTATATGTAGGATTGAGAAAGAAAACTTTATTATATTTATGTTCATTGGCTATATTAATATCAAGTGACTGTGTAATATATACATTTTGGACATTCATACAAACAAGGAACATAAAAGTATTCTCTCATATCTCACAACCATCTCATCAACTCTACTGGAGTCATTAAATCCCTAAACCAGGCCTCTGATGAGCTATCAGAGCAGATGTCAAGCCGCCAGCTTCATCCTCTGAGTGTATCAATACTTTGGGAGTCATAAACTGCAGATTTTGGGTGAATTCAGATATCTTCCCTGCTGATGGAGAACATTGGAGTAACAGGTTTCACTTGGGAATCTGGAGGGATTCTCACTGTAATGAGAAGGTTACAGCTTATTTCATAGTGACTTCATCATTTTCCCAGCTTCTGCTTAGTCTGAATGTCAGCTTTCTTCACCTACAGCCTACTTCAGCTGTCACCCATCAGTTCCCTGCTCCTGTCCATTCTCACAGGATTTCTCCCTGTCTCAGACATTTTTTATCAAAAATCCTTTCCTTAGGATTTTTCCTCCTGAGAAGCTGAGAGGCCTCAGGAACAAAATGTAAACAATGATTATCTGCTGCTGTGGAATGCAACAGGTGCATCTGTGATTGGCCCATGCTGGATGTTTGTAATTAATGGCCAATCACAGCTCAGCCTTTGTTATCATTCCTTCCTATTCTATTCTTAGCTAGCCTTCTGATGAAATCCTTTCTTCTATTCTTTTAGTATAGTTTTAATGTAATATATATAATAAAATAATAAATCAATAAATAAATTCTGAAACATGGAGTCAGATCCTTGTCTCCTCCCTCATCCTAAGACCCCTGTGAGCACGGTCACAGGGAGTGGCTGTGAATGGATCTGAGCTGGTGGGTCCATGTTCAGCTTTCACAGCATTCACAGAATTCACAAAATGACTGGGTTGGAAGAGACCTTCAAGACCATCGAGTCCAACCCAGCCCTAACACCTCAACTAAACCAGGGCACTGAGTGCCACATCCAGACTTTTCTTAAACACATCCGGGAATGGTGACTCCACCACCTCCCTGAGCAGGCCATTCCAGAACTTTATGACTCTCTCTGTGAAAAAAAAAAATTCCTAATATCCAGCCTGTATTTCCCTTGGCACAGCTTGAGACTGTGTCCTCTCGTTCTGTCAGCTGCTGCCTGGTGAAAGAGACTCTGGAGCTTTGCAATGGGTTGAACCTGGGAGTGGGAAATGAGGAGCTGCAGAGTCCCACAGCCTGGGACTGCCCTGCACTGGGCTGCAGAGGCTGGGCAAAGGAGGAAGTCCTGGGCCAGAGCTGCTCTAACATCCCTAAACAGACAGGTTTTCATTTGACAGAATTCCAAAGACTAATTTGGGCAGCATATCATTTTCAAACATTACAGTCATAATCCAGCCTGATGCTTGGTGCAAATATAATGACAAAGGTCTTCTTTTAAACCTGCAGGGTGAATAATTCTATTTTTTAATAATGAAATTTTTTGTAATATTTATTTCCTAAGTTACACTATCTACACATGATAATATTTTTTAAAAAGTACGATCATAAATAAGATGTGAAATTTTGAGACAAAATGAATATGTAGCATTCTTCATCTTATTTAAATAAGGCTTGGCTCAAACTCCCATTTAAGATCATAATATGGCAGAAAATTTCTGTTGCACTTATCCAGGCATGGATGAAATTGGAATTTATAAATATCGGTTGTTTCAAGGCTATGTTGGGTTATGAATAATGTCCTTTGCTGTATATCACAACAACAGGAAAAGATAGCAGAATAATTTCCTTACAACTATTGAAAACAATGGGTAAGCTCTCTTCTTCCCACATGCTTTCATACATAGAGTTTTTCCCATTGTAACACTTGCTCAAAATATTATGGTTTAATATAAATCTGTCGTGTTGTTTTTTGGTTTTGGTTTGCTTTTTTGTTTTTTTTTTTTTTTCCCAATAAGCAGTGAAAATGATCTCTACAGTAACCAGTAGCTCGAGCACTAAGGTTGTTTGAGAAAATTGAATTGTGCTCAGGGGCAGCTGTGCTTATGAAGTGTTTAGTGCATGTAAACAGAAAACTATGCATATTCCCTCAGCAAAAGCTGCTCACAGGGAGCAGAGAGTGTCAGTAAGCAGGTATATGAGGTGGCTGTAGCAAATACTGCAGAGAGAGGAGGAAAGGCAGATGTTGTCGTGCAATGACACTGCCCCCCAGACCAGTGTGCAATGTTGAAATAAGCAGCTTTCCTCTTACAGCTGGCCATGCACAGCACAGTGTACACTTGGAATGTATAATGTTGTAGCATCTGCTTCTCTGTAAGGGTTTCATTTGCTTCTCCAGAATGCTATAATCTCAAATCTTCTGTTTGATAACTCTGATGTGCTTGATGGGAGAAAAAAGGCTGCAGCGCTGTCACAATCTCTAAGTCAATTCCTTTAGCGATGAAAGAGACCCCAGAAATTTTGTGCAGCACACTGCAGTGAAAACACAAAACACAGTTGCTTTTCTGCCTGCTGCACTCCAGTCATTTTCTTTTCTTGATGCAAGATGGAGTGCAGGTGACAAGGACTAGTCTAAAAGGTAAAAAGAAAGGTATTTCTTTGTCTGTTGGAGCAAGTCACAAAAGAATGGATATTTTCGGAACTGAACTTTATTGCTTTGCTCATATTTTTGCACTTTAAGGCATATAAATCTCTTCGTGAGATGTGAACCAAAACTGGTTTGCACAGATTCTGTTTTGTCACAGAAATCTTGTTTGTTTGTTTGTTTTTCAAAATTGCTTTCTTGGCCAATATTTTTTAAAGTTGTAAATATTCTAACATTCAAGTATACTCTTTAGTTATATATGTATATGGTTGTTGTTCCAGAAAAAAAGATAGTGTGATTTTAATGTATTGAAAGATAGTGGAGAAACTAAAAATTAAGGATGCAATTTAATACAGTTTTCGTGCCTGCAGGTTTGACCTCAATGAATAAACAGTGAAGCTTATTTAGTTTTCTGTGGTTTCAAACAGTCCTTCCAGGCTATGGCAGCTTAGTCTTTTTAATAATGTTACTTTGCCTTTGGATAAAAGCCTGCTGCATCCACTGATTCCACAAATGAATGTACAAATATTAAAAGGGGAAAACGGATTTACACCTGAATATTGGATGGATCTAATTACACTTTAGAATCAAAAAATCCCACTTCTCAAGAACATGGCGCCCTAAATTCCATGCATAATTATACATCAATTTTGAAAAAGTAAACCAATTATGTCACTGGAATATTCACACAGAAAGTGATTGAGGATCACAGCCTTTTGGTAAGCATAAATGACCTATTGAAAGGTACAGGCTTTTTACTTCCCCTTGCCAGGCTGTACACACCAATGATCACTCCCTCTGCGTTTCTCCCTCTTCAAATCCTTTGCATAGAATCTTTCCATCGCCACTTTTTCAGGGAATCCTTGCAGCCTTCCAAACCCATCTCCTTTGCTGAAATTTTCCTCAGTCCCTTCAGAGCACCAGATATTTCCTCCCTGCTTTGTTTGTAGTTCTCCCATCTCCACCCAAAGGTTCAGTGCTTCTTTTTTTTCTGCAACTTGTTTAAGAACACATGCCAGTGTGCAAATTCCATAAGGCTTCAATTTACCTGTAATCTTTTTTTTTTATAATTACTTATTTACTCTCTCTCAAAATCTCAGTGTAAGTATACAAAGATCACCAAGTATAGGTGAAAGAAGACAGGCATTCCTTCCATGCAGGAAAGTCAGGGGTTTCCTGTGAAGTGGTTAGAAAAAAGTGGGACACAACATCTAAATAGGAAGTCGCCCAAAAAAATTTATTTTTGTCATCTTGCTCGTCATGGTTTTCAAAGAGTGTAACACTTGCTGTCAACAAAACAACAGTTCTTTTGCCAGAGTGGTACTCTTCTATTTTTCCTGTCCTGAACAGTATGTTTAATTCTATCCTCCAACTATTCGTTCTCATTTTGTCAGGTAGGATAGGAAAATTGAAATCTCTCTGAAAAAGTATCCAAAAAAGCCCCCCAAACCAAAACCAAACCAAAACCAAACAAACAAAAAAAAAAATCCAAACAAGAAATACCAAACAAAACCTCAAACCAAACCAAACCAGAAAAGAAGTTACTAACTCAGGCTAAGATAGGTTATTTTCTCACATTTCCTTCAGAGACATGTTACAAACCAAAGATGAATCAATCTTGATCTGCAAAAGTGTTGTTCTGCCTTCCCCAATTGCTACAGATCTGTTTCTTATATCCTTTCAGAAATACTTTAAGGTTTTTTTATCACCAAAGGGGTGTCAGGGACAGCCAAAGGTGATACAGAGACTCCATCATCAGAAGGCTGAACAAATGCTTTATTAAGTTATACTATATTACACTACATATATAGTATGCTAATATATACTAATACTATACTAAACTATTCTAATGCTGTACTAAACTGTACTATACCATACTAAAGAAAAACCTGTGACCCTTTTGGACCCTTTCAGCTTTGACCCAATTGGTAAATCAGTCAAAACAACCATCAGCAGAGTCCAATTAACAAACCTCTTTTGGTAAACAATCTCCATAACACATTCCACATGTGCCAAACCACAGGCGCAGCAAGTAGAGATAAGAATTGTTTTCTCTCCTCTCTCTGAGCTCTGAGCTTTTTCACAGACTTCCCCAGGAAACATCCTGGGACAGAGAATTATGTCTCTCTCTGTTCAAAGAGTATGTGAATAACACTTTTTTTTTTTTTTGTGGAAAAAATTGAGCTAAAATTAGACTTGGGAAACACTAGACTATGGGCCATGTGGAAGAAACCTGCTTGAAATCAGTTCAGAGCAGGAGAGATTTCAAGTTGGGAGCCTGTGTACATTCCAACACATTAACATGGTTTAGCAGGTGACTAGAGCTGTATGGAAGGTAAGAGTAGATAGTCAGAAATATGAAGGAAGCCAGAAAAAAACCAGCAATGGAAGCAAAACTGTGGAATGTAAAAGGGGGTGGGGATGTTGAAGAGATAAAGGGGTTTTTTTGAGTCTGGATGATTAATAATAAAAATATTGTGATTCTAAGACTCCCGTGCTTTATTAAATTAAACAGATGAACATTAGGGAAAAGGCTAAGCCTTCAGGAATCTGGAGAAACTTGTGTAGCAGAGAATTTTACAACTTCTTTATCACAGGCTGAATAAGGAGGATTATCTTTGCTACAATAAGTTTATTTTTAATTTCTGACTCCTAAACTTCTTATATAAAAATCAGAATAAAAGCAATTCTGGAACAACTGTCGCCATCCTGAAAAAGACTTACTGGATAAGCAAGTAGAAGTTGTTTAGTCACCATTTAGTAAAAGAAACCTTTCTCTTACCAGCTATGAAAAAAAA
>NW_005054625.1:0-2374 GCF_000277835.1 Geospiza fortis
GGGCTGGCACCCGCCCCAGTGTCCCCAGGCTGTCCCCAGGCAGTGTCACTGGGCTGTCCCCACCCAGTCCCCACCCAGCTGTCACCCACCCCAGTGTCTCCAGATTGTCCCAGCCAGGCTGGCACCTGCCCCAGTGTCCCCAGGCTGTCCCCTCTCCCCAGTGTCCCCAGGCTGTCCCCTCTCCCCAGTGTCCCCAGGCTGTCCCCTCTCCCCAGTGTCCCCAGGCTGTCCCCTCTCCCCAGTGTCCCCAGGCTGTCCCCTCTCCCCAGTGTCCCCAGGCTGTCCCCTCTCCCCAGTGTCCCCAGGCTGTCCCCTCTCCCCAGTGTCCCCAGGCTGTCCCCTCTCCCCAGTGTCCCCAGGCTGTCCCCTCTCCCCAGTGTCCCCAGGCTGTCCCCTCTCCCCAGTGTCCCCAGGCTGTCCCCTCTCCCCAGTGTCCCCAGGCTGTCCCCCACCAGGCTGTGTCCCCACGCTGTCCCCAGCCGGGCTGCCACGCCCCCCAGGTGTCCCCGGTGTCACTCACTGACGATTTTGTCCACGGAGTCGTGGTCGTCGAAGGTGACGAAGGCGAAGCCGCGCTTCTTGCCGCTGCCGCGGTCGGTCATGATCTCGATGACCTCGATCTTGCCGTACTGCCCGAAGTAATCGCGCAGGTGATGCTCCTCCGTGTCCTCCTTGATGCCGCCCACGAAGATCTTCTTCACCGTCAGGTGCGCCCCGGGCCGCTGCGAGTCCTGGGGACACGGGGACACGGTGGCACGGGGTGCCCAGTGGGGTGGGAGGGCGCCCGACACAAAGCAGGGATAAATCCAGGGAAAATCAGGGAAAAATTTGGGATAAATCCGGGAAAAGCCCAGGATAAATCCAGGATATCATGGATAAATCTGGGATAAATTCAGGATAAATCCAGTGTGGAAAAGTAGGGATAAATCCAGGAAAAATCCTGGGATAAATCCAGGGAAAATTCTGAATAAATCCAGAAAAAAATCTGGGATAAATCCAGAAAAAAATAAGGGATAAATCCAGGAAAAATCCTGGGATAAATCCAGGGAAAATTCTGAATAAATCCAGAAAAAAATCTGGGATAAATCCAGAAAAAAATATGGGATAAATCCAGGAAAAATCCAGGATAAATCCAGGATAACGCCCCCCAAAAAAACGGGAAAGACCCAGGAAAAACCCAGGGAAAATCCGGGATAAATCGGGGATAAATCCAGGATAATGTATTTGTTTTGGTTTAGGGTAAATTTGGGAGAGAATTTTTGTAAAGGTTTTCTTAGAAAGTAGGTTTAATTGTTTGGGGTTTTTTTAATTGTTTGTGAAAAATATATTTTTTGGAGAAATGTGGGGAAATTGTTTTACAAATAATAAAATAAATAATTAAATACCCCCAAACTTGGGGTATTTTGGGAGGAGAGAGGGGAAAAACCCCTCCAGGCCTTGCACAGGGTGAGATGCACCTGTGACCTTGTCCGTGGCCCCAATCCAGCGGCAGATCCCAAAAATTTCCCAGGAAATTGCTGCTTTTCCCTCCACAAGCACCATCACACCCTCCCTGTGGTTCCCCAGCATCTCCAAAACGTCACTGGTGGTTTTGGGGTATTTTTAAACCCTTCCACACTGGGATTTTTTTTCATGGTTGCTCTCCATCGCTGAAGGATGAGCTGGAGCAGAGAGACAACAGCCGCTTTGTCCCCTGAGCTGTTTTGGAGGACGGGACATGTCACCGTCCTCCAAAAACCCCTCCCATCCCCCTCTGAGAGCGCGGGGAACTCCCGCGGCCGCCACAAATAACCCGGAGCTAATTGAGGGCGGGTAATTAGGCTGGGAGAGCCGAGGGAGGTGTCCCACAAGGTGACACTGAACAGAGGACCCCCCCTTGGCACTGCCACCGGGGGACAGCGGCGTTGTCCCCGCGTGTCAGCGAAGCACCCGGGGATGGAGCGGGCAGGGCTGGGAGGGATCCCGGGGCTGCAATTATCCCCTCTGGGTGTAATTATCCTCTTTGGGGTGTAATTAACCCTTGTGGGATGTGGGATCCAGCCCCACACGGAACCGGAGCCGGACTGGGGACAGCTCTGGGAGCAGGAGGGGATCGGGAGCGGGACCGGGCAGGGGTCGGGGCACAGATCCAAGAGGGGGGCCGGGCGGGGATCGGGGCAGGGATCCGGGCGGAGGTCGGGGCGATCTTGGGGCTGTAATTGTCCCTTCTGGGTGTAATTGTCCCCTCTGGGATGTAATTAACCCCTGTGGGATATGGGATCCAACCGCACACGGAACCGGAGCCGGACTGGAGACAGCTCTGGGGTCCGGGCGGCTCCGGGCGGGGGTCGGGGCTCCGGAGGGGCTCACCACGGTGCGGGTCTCGTTGGCGGGC
>NW_005054625.1:3628-7083 GCF_000277835.1 Geospiza fortis
GCCGGAGCCGGGCGGGGCCAGGGGCGGGCCAGGGGGTGGGGATGGAATTGGGAAGGGCTGGGATGGGATGGGAAGGGAAAGGAAGAGATGGAGCTAGAGCCGGCAGCAGGACCCCCGTGAGCCCAGGGGCTTCGGGAATGTTCGTCCCTCCCCGTCCCCTCGCTGCTGGGGTGTTTGGGGGGCAAATAAAAGGGTGAGAAAAAGAGTGAGGAACCCCCGTAAAGGTGACCAAAATAAGGGGGCACCCGGATTTGAACCGGGGACCTCTTGATCTGCAGTCAAATGCTCTACCACTGAGCTATACCCCCGCTGCAGTACAGCGTCCGTCGCTGAGAATAGCACTGTCACTGAGCCAAGATACCCCAAAAATACGGCATTCTCCACTCACAGACACCTCCAATCACGGACACCTCTTAATCCAAGACACCCTTAAATCACTGACACCCCGCACCCCCGGACACCCCCAATCACGGACACCCCTCAAAGAGGGAAATCCCCCACCCACAGATACCCCCAGTCACCGACACCTCTTAATCACCGACACCCCCAATCCCTGACACCCCACAAACACGGGCACCCCCACCCACGAAACCCCTCCCACCCTCTCTTTTTTCCCCCCCTATTGCCACTATTTTTGTGAGGCATGAAGTCAAGGTTGTCGTTATTCTATATTTGCATGGATTAAGCTGCCTTCATCATCTATTAGCTTCTAAGTGATAAGAGCCCACATGCAGGCTCCCTCGTTTTGCATGCTGCCTCTGCCCGCTGTCCCTGATTACTTCTGGCCCAAATTCCAGCTCCAGGAGCCAAATGTCTGTGTCAGGCAGAAATACCTCAAAAATTATTTTTTTAAGATGTCCTTTTCAGAAAAGGAGATGTGTTTTCTTCCACATTTGTCTTGGCTGCCTCAGCTGCATCTTTCTGTGCTACCAAACTATTCAAGGCTTCCTCTCAATTTTTCATGTTTTCCTTTCTGGGCCAGGAAAATAGTTATATTTGAGGTGAAACAACCTGATCTACCTGTTGATGTCCTTACATTTGCATGCCTAACATGTCAGATACCTTGGGAGGTTGTGTGTGGGGGGTGGTTCTAAGATCTTCTATAGTAATTAATCTTCTAATTTCCCACTTAAAAATACTTCCTGTTTTTACTCTGCTTGTAGGTTTAAAATAAGATTTTAAAAAGACAAAAAAAAAAAAAAAAACACACAAAAAAAAAAACCAAAAAAAAAAAAAAAAAAAAAAAAAAAAAAAAAAAAAAAAAAACAAAACCAAAAAACCAACAATGCAAACAAAACAAACAAACAAAAAAAAAAAAAAGTCTGGATATTTGTTTTCAAGGAATTTTGTAGGACTACTATGCCCTGCTCTTAGGAAAAAACAAATTCCCTCCATTAAACATACTGACATTGATACCACATGTAATTGTTCCTGTTATATTTTGTCACTATTACAGAAAAAAATATGATGATAAAGGTGATCCTAGAATATTTATTTTGTGCAATAAGCACTAACATCAAGTTTTAGACTTGGGAGAGATGGTTACTAAATGAGATTGTGCTTTTGGTCTAAACACTGCTTTTAATAGAAATTCAAAGAAAAAAATCTCAAAATTTTCAGATGAATTATAGTATTTGAAGATAATATTGGCCTTGTGATGTCCCTCAGAAACAATATGTGATGCAAATTTAATTTATTGATGGCTTTTCTTGTCATAGACTGTAAAGGGACTATGATAAAACTGTAACACTCATTTCATAAATGAGTAACTCTCTGCTTCAAAGAGTGGGGAAACTGAGGCACGGAGGGAGCGGGAATGGCCCGGGAAGGGTGAACGTAGGGGAGGGGAGGTCCCCAAATTGTCAACCTGGGGTGTGGGGGGACACAGGGCACCCCAAAGTGCACCTAAAATCATTCCAAGCTATGGGGGCACATAGGGCACCCCAAACTGTCCCCAAAATCATTCCAAGTTATGGGGGCACACAGAGAACCCCAAACTGTCCCCAAAATCATCATTCCGAGCTGTTGGGGCATACAGGGCACCCCAAAATGCACCCAAAATCACCACTGCGAGCTATGGAAGCACACAGGACACCCCAAACTGTCCCCAAAATCATTCAGAGATAGGGGGCACATAGGGCACCCCAAAATGCACCCAAAACCATCATTCTGAGGTGTGGGGACACAAAGGACACCCCAAATCGCCACCCCGACTGTGGGGGTACACAGGACACCCCAAAATCATCATTCCAAACTATGGGGGCACAGAGAGAAACCCAAACTGTCCCCAAAATCGCCACCCCGAGGTGTGGAGGCACACGGGGCGCCCCCAAACTGCACCTGGAGGGACCCGAAGTGTATTGCAGGGCTCTGGGTTTGGGGACACGGAGGTGACACCGTCTGGGGGACGCGCTCGGGGGGCCGGGGGGGGCGCGGGCTGCGATAAGGGCCGGGCGATAGCGATAAGGGCCGGGCCTTATCGCAGCCCATTCGCGGGGGCGTTAGCGAAGGTGCCAATCCCCTCACCCCCAGGGCAGGGGGGGGACACAGGGGACACCCAAACACGGGGCTGGTGCCAGCCCTGTGCCCACCGCTGTGCCCCTTTTGGGGGTCGCAGCCTTTGCTCCCCAATTTTCCCTCTCGTTCCCGCTGTGCCCGCGCTGGAAAAGGGGGAAAAACCAGGGAATTGTGGGGTTGGGGGGGCACAGGGTACCCCAAAGTGCTCCCAAAGTCTCTCTGAGCTAAGGGGGGACACGGGACACCACAAACTGCACCTCCTGAGTTATGGGGGCACACAAGGAAACCCAAACTGTGCCCAAAATCTCTCTGAGTTATGGGGGGACACAGAGAATCCCAAACTGCCCCCAAAACCACCACCCTGAGCTATGGGGGGACACAAGGCGCCCCAAACTGCCCCCAAAATCATCATTCTGAGGTGTAGGGCCACGCGGGGAACCCCAAACTACACCCAAAATCATCACCCCGACTGTGGGGGCGCACAGGGCATTCCAGGCTGTGCCCCAAATCATTATTCCGAGTTGCGGGGGCACACAGGGCACCCCAAAATCACCACCCCGAGGTGTGAGGGCACATAGGGCACCCCAAATCGCCACTCCGAGCTGTGGGGGCACACAGGGCACCCCAAAATGAGCCCGAAATCATCACCCCGAGGTGTGGGGGCACACAGGGCATCCCAAAATGCCCCCAAAATCACCACCCCGAGCTATGGGGGCACACAGGGCACCCCAAAATCATCACCCCGAGCTGTGGGGGCACACAGGGCACCCCAGGCTGTGCCCAGGGCTGGCGCCGGAGCCAGACTGCTCCGGGGGGGGCTGTTTGCTGTGGGGCCGGTGCCCCCCCATGAGGGGAAGGCTGGCAATTATGGAAATCCCTTAACCCCTGATTGCCTCCTCCCACCCCATTAGCTGGGCAAACACTTTTAGCAGCGGGGC
>NW_005054625.1:7972-8334 GCF_000277835.1 Geospiza fortis
TCATCTCCGCCCGGGGGTGCGGCGGCGGGGCCGGCAGGGGGCGCGGTGGCGGCGGGCGGCGCGGGGCGCTCCAGTGGCGCAATCGGTCAGCGCGCGGTACTTATAGGGCGGTACACGAGCGATGCCGAGGTTGTGAGTTCGAGCCTCACCTGGAGCAGGACTTTTGTAGGGGTTCGCGCCCTGTATTGCCACCCCACCACCTTGCCCGGCTGCCGGGTTTTCTTTTCGCGAGATAAAAATCCTGGAAGCGCTGAGGATGGAGCTCCCCAGGCTGGCAGAGAGCTCGGCTCCCCAAAATCACTCCACCCCTTGAACAGACGGGGTTTTGCGCCGTTCCCAGCCTGTCTCGAGGTCAGCGATGG
>NW_005054625.1:11082-12139 GCF_000277835.1 Geospiza fortis
GGGGCTGGGAATGGGGAGGGGGAGCAGCGCCAGCAAGTCAGGCTCGCTGGGAGATTTAGCGACACAAAACACAGGACACGTGTCCCCTCTCTGTCCCCAGCCCCGGGGTGGGGGGCTCAGCACGGTGCGATGGGGCTGTGCCCCCCACCCAACCCACCCAGGACACCCCCAAACTCTCACCCCCACCACGGCTCCCCCAGAGGTGTGGGAATGGGGTCTGGCAGCCCCAGGAAGGCACAGGGTGGGTCTTGAAGGGGTTCCCAATCCCCTGGGCAGCTCCAGGAGGAGGCACAGATTCCCAGGAGACCCCAAATGTGGGGCTGGCAGCAATCCCAGGCAGGGAGAGATCCCCAGGATGGCCCCAATCCAGGAATGGGAGCAGCTCCCTGGGGTGACCCCGAAACCAGGAACAGTCCCTGCAGTACCCTGGGGGGGGCACAGGTTCCCAAAGGAACAATCCCAGGGCTGGTCCCACTCCTGGGGGGCTCTGCCTCCCCACGGTGACCCCAATCCCATGGGCTGCCCTGATCCCAGCGTCCCCAGGGTGGGTGACCCTACACCTTGGGATCACGGTCCCATGGGGTGACCCTAACCTCAGGGGTGGCCCCAATCCCAGGGTGGAGAGCTTGACCCCAGGACAGGTGATCCCAAGGGACAATCCCACACCTGGGGAGGGCCACATCCCCCTGAGGTCACCCTGATCCCAAGGGACAATCCCACACCTGGGGAGGACCATAGTCCCGTGGAGCCACCCTGATCCCAGGTGACCCCAGGGATCATCCCACACCTCTGGGGGGGCTGTGACTCCCTGGGCCTCCCCAATCCCAGGGATCTCCCGATGCCTGTGTGGTGTCCCCCCGCTGTCCTGCGCCCCAACGTCCCCGATGTCCCCGGCGTCCCCTCACAGCGCGTGCTCCTCCAGGGGGGCTCCGGGGGGGCTGGGGGTGGCCTGGGGGGCACAGAGGTTGAGGTTCCTGCGCAGGGAGGTGAGCACCTGTACCTGGAGGTTGGAGACGGGCGCGGGGCTGGCTGCCAGCGCGGCCGTGGCGCTGGTGGG
>NW_005054625.1:12333-15132 GCF_000277835.1 Geospiza fortis
GGGGTGGGGACGTGGGGCGGGGTGGGGACAGTGGGACAGAGCCTATGGGACAGCGTGGGGACAATGGGACAGAGCCCGTGGGACAGGGCGGGGACATGGGGCAGGGTGAGGTAGCTGGACATGGGGCAGAACCTATGGGACAGTGCAGAGCCTTATGGGGCAGGGAGGGGACAATGGGACAGGGAGGGGTACCTGGACATGGGGCAAGAGCCTATGTGACAGGATGGGGGCAATGGAGCAGGGCAAGGCCAATAGGACAAGGAGGGGACAATGGGACAGGGAGGGGCAGCTGGATATGGGGCAGAGCCTATGGGACAGAGAAGGGACACTGGGAGAGGGTGGGGACAATGCGACGGGGAGGGGACAATGGGACAGAGCCTATGGGACAAGGTGGGGACAATGGGACAGGAAGGGGCAGCTGGATATGGGGCAGACCCTATGGGACAGAGTGGGGACAATGAGACAGGAATGGGACAATGGGGCAGAGCCTATGGGACAGGGTGGGGACAAGGGGAGAGGGAGGGGACAATGGGACAGGGTGGAGCCTTACGGGACAGGGAGGGGTACCTGGATATGGGGCAGAACCTATGGGATAGAGAGGGGACAATGGGACAGGGAGGGACAGCTGGATATGGGGCTGAGCCTATGGGACAGGTCAGGGACAATGGGACAGGGTGGGGCAGGGCAGGGTGGGGTCAGTCTGTGTGGCACCACTCACGGGTGGGCACTGTGCCAGCTTGTCCGAGGCCACCATCTGCACGTTGAGGTGCTTGGCCTGGGACTTCCCCCTGGACTTCACCAGCCTCTGCAGCACCTGGGCAGGAGGGGACAGCACGGGGTGGCCCTGGGGACACTGCCCGGTGTCCCCAGCGTGGCAGGGAGGGGCTGGCACTGCCCGGTGTCCCCAGGGAGGGGCTGGCACTGCCCCCCAGGGCCCACACCCACCTTGGGGGAGGTGATTTTGATGTAGACGATGATGGGGGCCAGCGAGGTCTTGGCCAGCTGCGCTGGGTGGTTGATGGTGTCGGCGTCCAGGGCCACCAACTGCAGCGTCCGCGCCAGCTCGAAAATCCGCTCGGTCTCACTCTGCACCTCGGCTGGGAGGGGACAAGGGACAGTGAGGGAGGGCAGGGACAATGTGGAGAGGGGCAGGGGACACGGGGACAGGGTGGGGAGGTGCTGGGTTAAGGTTTGTTCTAACTTAAAAGCATTTAAAAATTTTTTATTTTCAGTCTCGTGCGAAGGGTGGGACAGTACAGGTGCTATAATTCATGTTAGCAGAGTTAGAAATTAATTTATTTAGCTGTTTATTAACTACTTCCTAATATGTAAGAAATTTGTTAACCATTTCCTAATATTTAGGAAATTTATTAACGGTTTCCAAATTTATTAACTATTTCTTAATTACAATACACTATAAGGGTTGCTTGGCCTATCAGTTTTTGCCACACTTTGCTACAAATGTCTTAAAGGTAATCGTTTAGAATTACCCCTCTTGGGATCTAATACAATGTATCTTTCATTAAAATACATATCTTCTATATATCTCTAAAGATATATAGAATATATAGATTCACCTGGGGGTGAGCCAGGGACAAATTCTAAAGTTATAGAATATATAGATATAGATATATTCTATAAAGATATAGAATATATACACATTTATTCATATTTTTACCTATATATATATCCATATAGATGTGTATTCATATAGAATATACATATACATATATCTGTGTGCAGCCACCCCTCCAGGGAGAGCTGCCAGCCTGGCTCAGGGAACAGAGCTGCCAAAGGGCATTTTGGCCTTTGTGCACTTCCAACAGTCTGTTTTAGGAAATACCAGTGTGAACAGAAACATCAGCATGCTGCAGAGCAAAGCATGGGCTACCAGCCAAGTACACTGTTCTCCACGGCTGAACTGCGCAGTGACACTTCAGGGACACAAAAGAATCAGTTACACCCTTTTTTGAGCACACATTAAGATTTCTGCTCGATTTGATGGATAGCACTGTGCCAAGGCTACTGGAAAAACACTTCCCAGGACTCTGCCCTGCATCACATCTCAGCCTTCACTTGGGGAACTAAGATACCCTCATTAATTCCCAGCTGTCCTCACATGCAATGGGCACATGCAGATTTCTGCTGCTCATATCCCATTCCAGAGCTCAGGAATTACTGGGATCCAACAGCACATGTGCTGACACAGATGCCTCAGTATTTTGGCCAAGGTACCATAATTATCTATATATTTTAGTATATATTTTATACATGCTTTATATATATTATATATATGTAATATAATCTATGTATATCTATATATAATATATATAGATATATATAGACATAGATATATATACACATATCTATATATATATATATTCAATACAGATATATTTCTATATTTCCATATTTCTCAGCAGTATCCATTATTTTTTGTAATGTCACCTCCCAAGTGCCACAGCATGGGGACAGCATCAGGACAGGGCCTGTCCCGAGGCTCGGTCACCTCGGTGTCACCCCAGGGACAGCACAGCCCCCCCACCCCAAACCACACACACACACACACACAGATGCCACCAAGGTGTCCCCAACCCTCAGGTTGTGTCCCTGCGGCCACCTGGGTGGGGGACAGGGGGGGTCCCTGTACGTACCCAAGACATCTGTGTCAGGAGCAGGGGAGGAGGAGGAGGCAGCGCGGAGGGGAGGAGGAACCCAGAGAAAGAGAAACGGGAAGAGAAAACACAACGGAGATGGTAAAGGAGGAGGAGGAGGAGGAGGAGGAGGAGGAGGAGGGGG
>NW_005054625.1:15582-16557 GCF_000277835.1 Geospiza fortis
GTTGGGGGGGGTCCCACGGACCACGGGTGGTGTGGGATGTCCGGGGGGTGTTTGGGGTGTCCGGGGTGTTTGGGGTGTCCGGGGGGTGTTTGGGGGAGTTCCGGGTGGGTTTTGGGGGTCCCGGGGGGGCGGTACCCAGGCTGGAGCGGGTGCTGGAGCGCTCGATGATGGTGTGCTTGCTGGGGTTGTTGAGCACGGAGCGCTTGGCCAGGGAGATGTCGGCTGTGACCCGCGTGATGGAGATCCTGGGGACACAGAGGGGACACCCCGCGGCCATGGTCACCCCACAGCCACCCCCGGGACCCCAATGACACCCCACAGCCACAGCCACCCTGAGAACCCATTGACATCTCACAGCCACCCCCAGGACCCCAGTGTCACCCCCAGACCCCACTGTCCCCCCCCTGCTGTCACCCCACATCCAGTCCCTCTATGGGGTTAGGGGTCTCCATGAGTTTAGAGGTCCCTCTATGGGTTTAGGGCTTCCCTTGTGAGTTTAGGGGTTCCTCCATGGATTTAGGGGCCCCCAAATGGATTTAGGGGTCCCTCTATGGGTCCAGGGGTCCCTCTATGGGTTCAGGGGTGGATTTTGGGGTCCCTCTATGGGCTCAGGGGTCCCCGGCCATGCCCCCCTCACCGGCCATCGAAGCGATGCTTCAGGAAGTCGAACAGCGCCTTCTGCATCATGTCTGTCACCTGGGCAGGGACACAGGGACACCAGGGACAGCAGGGACACGGGGACAATGCAGGGTTGGGCTCCCCCAAACCCCTCGAGCGCCCCCCACCCCCTGCTCACCTCGTAGCCCTTCAGGGAGGGCCCCACGAGGATGATGGGGCGCATGGAGGGCACCACGTCGTACGGGGGCACGTGCTCGGTCTGGGGACACAGCCGGGGGTCACCGGGCCAGGAGGGGACACGGGGCACCCCCGGCCGTGGCTCCGGGGTGTTCTGGGGGGGCTGCAAGCGGGGGGGGG
>NW_005054625.1:16890-17647 GCF_000277835.1 Geospiza fortis
GGGGACACGGCGGGGACAGCCCCGGGGACGTGGGGACACGGCTGGGACACACAGGAGTGAGCCAGGGACATGGCTGGGACAGCCCCAGGGGTGACCCAGGGACAGTGTGTGACCTGCAGGGTGACCCAGGGACACCCGTGTGACCTAGGGACCTGGGTGTGACATCCCAAGGGTGGCCCAGTGACACAGGTGTGACCCAGTGACACCTGTGTGACCCAGGGACACACGTGTAACCTCTGGGGTGAGTCAGGGACACACATGTGTGACCTGCAGGGTGACCTAGTGACACACGTGTGACCCAGCAACATGTGTGTGACCCCCAGGAGTGAGTCAGTGACCTGGGTGTGACCTGCAGGGTGACCCAGTGACACCTGTGTGACCCCCCCTGGGGATGAGCCAGGGACACACGTGTGACCCAGAGATGACCCAGGACATGTGTGTGACCCCCTCAAGGGTGACCCAGTGACACATTGTGACCCCCCCTAAGGTGACCCAGGGATACGCGTGTCACTCGCAGGGTGCCCAAAGGACACGTGTGTGACCCCAGAGCCACGTGTGCGACCCAAGGGGTGCCCAGGTGACACGTGTGGGGACAGTGACACAGCAGCATTGTCCCCTCTGGGGTAGCCCTGGCTGCCGGGGGGGCTCTGCAGGGCTTGGGGGGCAGCTGGGACCCCGCAGGGCTGCTCACCCCTGCAGACCCCCCCATCCCCTGCAGTGGTAGCGCCCAAACCCCCCCCAAGTTATGTCCGGTTTG
>NW_005054625.1:18796-20470 GCF_000277835.1 Geospiza fortis
ACACTCTTACCGCTGACGGGGGGCGTGGGGCGGCGTGTCCCTGTCACCGCATCGCCCAGGCTGGAGCTGGAGTTGTCACCCGATTTGCTGCGTGGGAGAAGCACGGGGAGAGAGAGCGGTGAGGGCGGCACGGGGAGGGTGCAGGGAGAGATGGGGGGGGAAATTCGGGGTGAGCCCCCACCTCGAGCTCAGGCGGTTCTGCCTCATCTTCTGCTCCTGCAGCAGCCTCATGTTCTCCAGCTTGACGGGGCTGGGGATGAAGCCAACCTCGCAGCCCTCCTTCACCAGCCGCCCGATCCACCAGTCGTTGTTGTATTTCTGCTCCGGGCATGGAGGGGAGGGGGAAAAGAAAAATGTCGCAGACATCTCCTCGTGAAAAATCTTTTCTTTAGGATTTTTTCCTCCTGAGAAGCTGTGGCCTCAGAAGCAGATGTAAGCCATGGGTTATCTGCTGCTGTGGAATGCAACAGGTCCGTCTGGATTGGCCCAGCTTGGATGTTTATAATTAATGGCCAATCCAGGACTGAGCTCCTTCGGACAGAGTCCGAGAGAGCAGCTTATGTGATCGTTCTTTCTTTTCTATTCTTAGCGTAGCTAGCTTCCGAAGAAACCTTTCCTCCCTCTTCTTTTCAGTATAGTTATAACATGTGTATATATCATAAAATAATAAATCAAGCCTTCTGAACATGGAGTCAACGTTCTCGTCTCTCACCTCACCTGAAAACCCCAGTGCCCACCGTCACAATAAAACACCTTACAACCCCCCCGAGGCCCAGCCCAGCGCTGTCCTCATTCCCCCCGGGGCTCTCCCACCTCCTTGATGTGCAGGAAGTCCTTGGGCTCGAAGCAGATGGCCATGCCCTGCACGGGCACGTCGTCCCCGGCCGAGGGGTTGTAGCCCACGTTGGTGCGGACGGCGAACGCCACCGGCTTGGTCTGCACGGCAGGGTGGATGGGCAGCTCCCCCCGGCCCAAAACGGGGAGATTCCAGCCCAAAACGGGGAGATTCCACCCTCTGCCACCCCAAAACGGGGAGATTTCACCCCACAACGGGGAGATTCCAGCCCGAAATGGGGAGATCCCATCCTCTGCCACCCCACAGTGGGGAGATGCTGCCCCAAAACAGGGAGATGCCACCCCAAAACGGGGAGATTCCAGCCCAAAACAGGGAGATTTCACCCCACCAACGGGGAGATTCCAGCCCGAAATGGGGAGATTCCAACTTCTGCCACCCCACAATGGCGAGACCCCATCCTCTGCCAACCCCAAAATGGGGAAATCTCACCCTCTGCCACCCCAAAACACGGAGATCCCATCCTCTGCCATGCAAAAACGGGGAGATTCCACCCCAAAACTGTGAGATCCCAACCTCTGCCACCCCAGAACGGGGAGATTCCACCCCCTCGCCCCCATCCTGGCCAGGCAGGTGCAGCTCCCAGTGCCACCCAGTGACACGGCAGGGCTGGGGGGCTGGGGGCACCGGGGGTCCCTGTGCCAGGGCTGGGGGGCACAGGAGGGGTCCATCCCGGCTGTCCCACCTTGGCTTTCTCCAGCTGGGCCATGGCCTGGCGCTCGGCCTCCCTGCGCAGCGCCTCCCTGTCCTCCTCCAGCGACACATCCGAGTCCGAGGGGCGGCTGGTGTAGGACTCGGCCGAGCCCCGCGCGGTGGGGAGG
>NW_005054625.1:23702-25988 GCF_000277835.1 Geospiza fortis
CCCTCCGGCTGTCGGAAAGTTCCCAATTCCTCCGCACCCCCCCCGCCACCAGGAGGGGATTTTCCTGTCCCCATCCCGGCTCCAGGGACAGCTGGCAGCGAATTTTCCACCCTCCAGCAGCAGCTGGGGGGGCTCCGGGTCAGCCCAGGGACCCCAACCCGGACCCTCCATGCCTGGAAAAGCCAACCCTGCTCTCCTGGATAGAATTTAAACCCCTGGAGAGTCTCTGGAGGTGTTTTTGGGGTCACCCCAGGGACCCCGACCCATGCCCTGCTCTCCTGGATGGAGATGAAATCCCTGCGGGTGTTTTTTGGGGGGCTCCGGATCACCCAACCCAGACCCCCCCCCATGCCTGGAAAAGCCAACCCTGCTCTCCTAGATGGAAATAAAACCCCTGGAGGGTCTCTGGGGGTGTTTTTGGGGGTCCCTTCCAAGCGGGATGGTGCCCGGAGGTGGAGGCGGGCACCATCGCCTGGCACTGCGTGGGGAGATTGGCACAATCACGGCATCTCCTCCTCCTCCTCCTCCTCCTCCTCCCTGTCACTTGCTCTCTGCAGTTTTACAATTCATTCTGCAAAAGCCTTGAGGATTTTCAAACAATAGTGCTGAGGGCAAAGCAAAGGTTTCTTTGGGTTTGAACTCCTCTGAGATACTCTTCCTGACAAATGAGGCTTACTATAGCACACACATCTCTTGCCACAGCTTTTCCTCCGCCTGGAATCCTCGGGAAACACAAAGTGGAATTTCCAGAGGGTTCGGTGGCATTTCCAGAGGGTTTGGTGGCACTTCCAGGGGGTTCGGTGGCATTTCCAGGTGGTTTGGTGGCACCGCTGTCCCCGGCATTGTCCCATCCCCGCTCCAGCAATTCCCTCCCCGGGGAAGCTCCGGGCTTTGGGGCTGTTTGTTGAAGGAAAAAGGATGAGGCACAGTTGGGAAACAGCGAGAGCCTGTGTTTATCGCTGTTTTTTCTGGGGAAACCAACCAAAAATCTGGCGGCGGCAGCAGCTCCATATGGCGGCTCTGCCACATCGCAGGGAGGCGGCAGCGGCCCCGACCCGGGCGGGGTTTGGGGGGAAATTCCGGTGATTTCGGGGATAATCAGGGGATTTCGGGGATAATCGGGTGATTTTGGGGATAATCAGGGGATTTGGGGGGTCTACCAGGTGATTTCAGGGGGTAACAAGGTGATTTTTGCGGGTAACCAGGCGAATTCGGGGGGTAACGAGGTGATGATAAGGTGAATTTTGGGGTACAATCAAGTGATTTTGGGGGCTCATGGGGTGATTTTGGGGTACAATCAGGTGATTTTGGGGGTTTATCGGGTGATTTTGGGGGTGACCAGGTGACTCTGGGGTACAATCAGGTGATTTTGGGGAGTAACCAGGTGATTTGGGGGGTTGTTGGGGGGTAACCAGGTGATTTGGGGGGTTATTGAGGTAATTTTTGGGAATAACTGGGCCAATTCAGGGGATAACCAGGTGATTTTGGGGGATAACCAGGTGATTTTGGGGGATAACCAGGTGATTTTGGGGGCTCACCACGTGATTTCAGGGGTCGCTAGGTGATTTTGGGGATGAACAGGTGATTTTGGGGGGTGAGCAAGGGGATTTTCAGGAATATCCAGGTGATTTTGGGAGGTAACCAGTTGATTTTGGGGGTTCACCAGGTGATTTCAGGTATAACCAGGTGATTTTGGGGGTTTGCCAGTTGATTTCGGGGGGGTAACCAGGTGATTTCAGGTATAACCAGGTGATTTCGGGGTTCACCAGGTGATTTGGGGGGTTCACCAGGCAAATTCACGGGGTAACCAAGTGATTTCAGGGTTCACCAGGTGATTTTGGGCTCCCAGCACAGCCCAGCATGATCCCAAAGCAGATTCACGCCTCCCAGTACAGACCAGTATAGGCACAGCACAGGGCCAGCGCTCCCATGGACATGCCCAGACCTGCCTGGACATGTTCAGTTCTGCCAGGAAGGGCTGGGATGAGCCCTGAACCCCCTGCCCTGCGCTTCCCATGCTGCCAGCAGGGCAGGGACATCCCCAAATCCCATTTTAATCCCATCCCAGTTTATCCCAGTTCATCCCAGTCCATCCCACTGCTCTCTCCACGTGCCTCTCACATCCCCACTGCGCATGCGCAGCCCCCGCCCAGCCCTTCCCGCCACGCACGCGCGGGCTGTACCATCCTACTACACCCGAGGGGGGAGCCGGGCAGGACCCACGCCTCTCCCACGTGTTCTACGTGGGTCTCGATCTTTTAGATAAGCGACCACGCGTGATTTTAT
>NW_005054625.1:26430-30250 GCF_000277835.1 Geospiza fortis
GGGGGTCCCTGAGGGGTCCCAGAGGGTGCTGAGAGTCCCGTGAGGGGCGGTGCGGGACCCTGAGGGTGCGTGAGGGTCCCTAAGGAGAGCACAGGGTCTCTTGGTGGAGGTGAGGACCCTCCCAGAAGGGTGCGGGCTCTCCTGGGGGAGGGTGAGGGTCCCTAAAGGGGGGTCAGGGGTCCCCGAGGAGGCTGTAGGGTCCCTAAAGGGGGGGTCAGGGGTCCCTAAAGGGTGCAGACCCCCCTGATCCGTGCCCGTTTCCCTGGCAGTATGCTCCGGCTCCAGAAGAGGCTGGCCTCCAGCGTGCTGCGCTGCGGGAAGAAGAAGGTGTGGCTTGATCCCAACGAGACCAACGAGATCGCCAATGCCAACTCCCGTACGTGAGGGGTCTGTGGGATCCAGGAGGGCGGGAACAGAGGTTTTGGGGAGCTCCCTAACGGTGGAGTTGGTTTAGATTGGTAAAGTCAGTGAGTGTGGGAAAGATTTCCCAAAAGCATTTGGTTCAGGATTTGGTTTAGGTGAAACTCAGCAAATTCTTTGCAGGTTAAAGCGGAGATTTTCAGGATTTGCACTGAGGAGGTGCCTGGTGGTTCTGAGATAATGAGTGAGGGAATTGGGGTCGTTGGAGGTTCAGTGGGAGAAATAGGAGGGAAAACGAGCAGGGCTGTGAGGGGGATGATGACTGGGGTGTGGGGAGGGGGAGAACAGGGCTGTGAGGAGGGGGAACACAGAACCCTGAGGGGAGGGAACACAGAACCCTGAGGGGAGGGAACACAGGGCTCTGAGGGGAGGGAACACAGGGCTCTGAGGGAGGGAACACAGGGCTCTGAGGGTGGCACTGCCTTGTTCCTGGTGTCGGGTGCTCTCCATCCCCCCGGGCTGGGGTCGCTGCTGGCCTGGCAGCCCCCAGGAAGTGCTGGGTGCTTTTGCAGGGCAGCAGATCCGGAAGCTGATCAAGGATGGGCTGATCATCCGCAAGCCCGTGACCGTGCACTCGCGCGCCCGCTGCAGGAAGAACACGCTGGCCCGCAGGAAGGGCCGGCACATGGGCATCGGTGAGGGGGATGCACCGGCTGGGAGTGCCCCTGGGAATGGGAGAAATCAACAGCTGGGAGTGCCTAATCCCCCTGGGAATGGGGGAATTGAGTGCCCAATCCCCCAGGGAATGGGGGAGATTCCCCACCTTCCACAGCTGCTGCTCCCTCACCCTTGGGAATCCCCTCCTGGGTTTGGCCCCCAGGAAACCCCCGGCTTGTGTCAGTGGTTGTTTCTTTGAGGGGAAAGGGAGGATGGGAAGCTTTGGGATGGGTGTGGGGTTGAGCTGGCAGGAATTTGGGCTCCTCCTGACCCCTTTCCCCCCGCTCCAGGCAAGAGGAAGGGCACGGCCAACGCCCGCATGCCCGAGAAGGTCACCTGGATGCGGCGCATGCGGATCCTGCGGCGGCTGCTGCGGCGCTACCGCGAGTCCAAGAAGATCGACCGCCACATGTGAGTGCTGTGCTGTGCCCCAGAGCCCGGAGTTCCACTGCCCTGGGCAGCCCCAGGCATTCCCTGGGCAACCCTGGGCAATCCCAGCCTCGGGAAGGTGGGTCAGGGCTAGGCACAGCGCAGGGCCAGTCCTCCCAGTATGGGCCAGACCAGTCCCTGGACAGGCCCAGTTCTGCCAGGAAGGGCTGGGATGAGCCCTGAATCCTTGGCCCTTCCCTTCCCACACCACCAGCGGGGCGGGGACATCCCCTAATCCCATCCCAGTCCACCCCAGTCCATCCCATCCCATCCCATCCCTGTCCATCCCAGTGTTCCCAGCCAGGTGTTGATGTCCCCACCCCCCTGTGCCCCCCAGGTACCACAGCCTGTACCTGAAGGTCAAGGGCAACGTGTTCAAGAACAAGCGGATCCTCATGGAGCACATCCACAAGCTCAAAGCCGACAAAGCCCGCAAGAAGCTCCTGGCGTAAGTGCTGCCCCAGGCAGGAGGGGATTGTCAGGAATAATTCCCCCCCTGTGGGGCATTCGTGGGGGGAATCCATCCCAAACGGGGCAGGGCTGGCTGGCAGCAGGGAAATGTGGGGTCTGGTGGGGTTTGGGGTTTCACCGAGGTGGGAACTGGGAGATTCCTGATCAGCTGCTGGAGTGAGTGAATGATTGACCAGGCCAGGGGAGGGATTGCAAAATCCTGCGGTGTCCTTGTGGGGGAAAAGCTGAACCTCATCACTCTGGGATTCAGCAGAGACATGTGACCCCAAACAGCTGCTCCTTGCATGGAGTGAATGGAAATCCCCGGGATCCCGCGGGGTGGTGTGGGACAGCAGGGAGATGGGGACAGGGGGCAGGGTGCTGTGGGGCTGTGGGACAGGGTGTTGAGAGGCTGTTCTGGGTGTTGAGGGGTTGTTTTGGGTCGTGTGGGGCTGTTCCGAGTGTTGTGGGGCTGTTCTGGGTGGTGTGAGACAGCAGGGCCCAGGGAGATGGGGACAGGGGTTAGGGTGATGTAGGGCTGTTCTGGGGCTGGTTCTGGGTGTTGTGGGGCCGCTGTGGGTTCCTCACGTCCCCAACCCCGCAGGGACCAGGCGGAGGCGCGGCGCTCCAAGACCAAGGAGGCGCGGAAGCGCCGCGAGGAGCGGCTGCAGGCCAAGAAGGAGGAGATCATCAAAACCCTGTCCAAGGAGGAGGAGGCCAAGAAGTGACCTGGGGCTGTCCCCTGCTCCGAGCCTGTCCCATCTCCAGGCCCCCAATAAAACATCCTGGACTCTCCAGCCCTCTCTCTGTGTCTGCAGCGGGGAGGGAACGGGGAAGTGCTGGGGATCCCCCACAGCCCCGGGCACTGGGAACCCCCTGAACCCCCCAAAGGCTCAGGGATGAGCTGGGGGGGCTGGAGCTCACACTAGGGACCCCCAGAGCTGGGTGCAAACCCCCCAAAACTCCCCCAGGAGCTCCTTGCCAGCCCCATCCCACACTGGGAATGGCTGCACAGACAGACAGACAGACAGACACGGCCTGGATGAGCTCTGGGCCCGCCTGGGCCGGTTCAGTGAGCTGGGGAGGGTCCCCCCCACCCCTGAAATGGAGCTGAGACCCCCCCCACCCCAGCTCATTACAGTGATGGGTCCATGTGTGACACCCCCTGTGTGTGACACCCCTGTGTCGCCATGAGGGGGGACAGCACCCATAGACCCCCCCCTCAAATCTGACAACGCCAACACCAAAGCACCCACCGATCCCCCCACCCTGGGGCTCTGCAAATGCCCTTTTGTCACCCCAAATCTGGCAGGAATTAAAGGGGTTAAAAGGGGGCCGGTGACAGGGCACGCACGGGGGGGTTCTTGGCTGGGACAGAGGGACTGGGGGACCCCTCTGTGTCCCCCCACCATTGTATTGACAGCAAACGCTGCCCCTCCCTCCCCGGTGTTTACTGTCAACACCCCGAACTGGTCCCAGCTGGGCCGAACTGGGCCCAGCCCCGCTCCCAGCGCCCCTCCCCGTGCTTACAAAGGTGGGGGCGGGGCTGCCCACCTGTCCCTCTGTGCTGTCACCCTCTGCTCGCGGGGTGTCCCCCCTGTCCCCCCAGCCACCACCATGCTCTTCTGGCACGGCCAGCCCGACCACTACTGGTCCAGCCCTGGGGACATGTACCCGCTGCCCGCTTCGGGGGTGCTCAGGTACCCCCCAAATCCGCTGCGCTCGGGGAAACTGAGGCACGGCCGAGCTCCCACCCTTTCCGGGGGGCGTTTTCCCGCAGGGATCCCCCGGTCCTGCCCTACCTGAAGCAGGAGGAGCCCAACGGCGGCATCTCCACATCGCAGCCGCCCTTCCAGTACATCCT
>NW_005054625.1:30409-30973 GCF_000277835.1 Geospiza fortis
TACGAGATCCGCATGATGGGAACGGGCACGGCCCGGGGGGACCCGGCCGAGGGCCGCAGGGTGGTCAAGGTGAGCGGGGTGGGGATGTGGGGGGGGCCCGGGGAAAAGATCTGCGCTCAAGTCCTGGTTCTGTCCCAGTCCGGACCCAGTTTTGCCGCAGTCCAGCCCCATGTCAGCCTCAGTTCTGCCCCAGTTCAGCCTCATCTCAGCCCCAGTCCAGTCCTAGCTCTGCCCCACTTCGATCCCAGTCCAGCCCCAGTTTTGCCCCAGTTCAATCCCAGTCCAGCCCCAGTTTTGCCCCAGTTCAATCCCAGTCCAATCCTAGCTCTGCCCTGGTTCAGCTCCAGTCCAGTCCCAGTTCTACCCCAGTCCAGCCCCAATTTTGCCCCAGTTCAGCCCCAGTCCAATCCTAGCTCTGCCCCGGTTCAGCCCCAGTTCTGCCCCAGTCCGAGCCCAGCTCAGCCCCAGTCCAGCCCCAGTCCGGGGCTCAGGCCGTGCCCCTGCCCAGAGCCTGGTCCGGGTTGTTTTCCACGACCGCCGCCTCCAGTACTCGGAGCAGCAGCA
>NW_005054625.1:32865-33719 GCF_000277835.1 Geospiza fortis
TGTCCTTCTCCGTGTCCCCGCTGCGCATTAAAGGACGGCGGGAGCGGCCCCGAGCACGGCCTCGTCCTTGCGGCGCCCGCTGGGCTTTGGGGTGCCCGGGGTGGATTTGGGGAGCGGGGACGGTCCCTTGTCCCCAGCAGGGGACACCCGGCTCGGGCCGGTCGGGCCGGGGCTGTCCCAAACACCGGATCCTTCCCGGAGCCGGCGGAGCGGGACCGGGACGTGCTTGGCAGCGAATTCCTGGGGCAAAGGACGGGATTGGGATCAACAAAGCGGGAGCAGGGGAGGAGCTGGGACAGCCCCGGAGCGGAGCGGACATCACGGACACGGGGGGGACACGGGGAGGACACGGGGAGGACACAGGGGGACACGGGAGGACACGGGAGGACACGGGGAGGACACGGGGAGGACACGGGGAGGACATGGAGCCCTGGACCCATCACTGGGGGCGACAAGGGAGCGTCCCCGACCCTCCCAAAAACACTCCATGGGCATCCAGAGCGCCACCAGCCCTTCTCGACTGTCCACTGCGGCTGGGAATTGAGGAGGAAAAGCAGCTTCTCCTTGATTTTCTCCATCATTTTGGCCCCACATCCCCCAAACTGCAGCACAGCAGCTTCTGCCAGGCTTTGGGAGGGCAGAAACCTTGACCTGGATGTCAGAAAAGGAAGCAAAAAGGATTAACTCCCCCCAAAACACCCCCACAATCACACAACCATTCACCAGAAAAATCCAAAATGTTTTAGGACATTTTCCAGGACAATATATTGTCACACTGATCCCAATCCACCTCTATCCTGCCAAAAAAAACCCCCAAATTACCCCAAAACCGCGGCAGCAGCAGCCAGCCATGA
>NW_005054625.1:33760-44875 GCF_000277835.1 Geospiza fortis
CAGGAAATTACAGAGATGTGCAAAACCCAGGATTTTGTTGTTCCCCCCTGCCCCATCCTCATCCTGTCACAAAACTGGGACAAAAGGTGCTGCAGCGTCTCCAAAGCCCAGAAAATCCTCTTTTTTTGGTTCCATTGGATCTGCTCAGCCCTGCTGGAGGATTTTCTACCCCAGAAGGTCCCAGGCTGTTTCCTGGAGAGGTCTCTGCTCCTGCTGGGAGTTCAGGGGCAGCTGGAAGGTGCTGGAAGGTGCTGGAAGGTCCTGGAAGGTGCTGGAAGCTGCTGGAAGGTGCTGGAAGGCAGATCCAGGCTCCAGGAACCTCTGCTGGGAGGTGGGGACAGTCCAGCCCCTGCTCCACGGCTGGGGACACAGCCAGGGAGGGTTCCAAGGACAGGGAGCAGCTCAGGGGGTGAAACTGAAGGAGCTGCCCCAGCCGAGGCTGGAGAAGGGATGTGGCCTGGAAATAGGACGGGATCCTCACCCAGGGCTGGATTTGGCCTGGAAATGGGATGGGATCCTCACCCAGGGCTGGATTTGGCCTGGAAATAGGACGGGATCCTCACCCAGGGCTGGTTCTGTGCTGGAGCTGCCCCAGAGCCCCCACAGACACCCCAGGATGGAGAAATTCCTCCAAATTCTGGGCACTGAGCCCTCCGCAGCCACCAGATCCCACCCAGGAGCATCCCAAGCTATGGAATGAGTTCCTGAGGTCCTCCCACCCCAAAAAACCATCCCTGACTCCATGCAAACACTCAGAGCTCCCCCTCAGGAGCTGCCCCATGCAGGAGGTGAATTTTCCCCCACCAAGTGACTCCCCCAGCGAGACGCAGCTTGGAAAATGGTGTTTATTGGTATTTATAAATATAAACATCAGGAAGAGTCCATTTGAAGACGGATAATTGACTTAAAAGGACACTGTCAAGAAGTTTGAGCTACCTTAACGCTGTCACCCTGGTCTGCAAACAGAAAATGAAATTGCTTTGGGTTCTGTGTTCTGGAGTTTTCCCTGGAAAACTCTGCTCTGTTCCAAAGGGATCAGTCAGCCAAAATCCCGCTCTTCGCTCTCCCCTGCCACAGTAGCAACTAAACAAAAGTGTTTTGTGTGTTGTTTTTTTTTTATTTTCCCAGAGTTGTGCAAATCCTGTGATTGCTGGGTGACCCCTCTGCCCGTCCAGTCTGTCACCACCATCTTCTGCCACCCTGAAACCTGGAGAAAGTTCTGGAAACGAAGGCGCCCGAGGAGAGGGGGGAGAATCCACAGCGCTAAAGAGGATTTGAATAAATATAAGGGATTAAAAGCCATCTACAGGAGGGCATTGACAGTATCCTTTTAACCACAGCAGCCTGGAGGTGCTCCCAGGCTGGGGGAGATGAAGGGGTGCAGCTCCAGGGGCACCTGGGACCCTCCTGCTGGGAACAGCTCATTGTCCTTTTGGAATTCCTGGTGGGAAAATCCCCTCCCCTCCCAATCCCTAAACAGCCACTCCTGCTGCTGCAGCTGCTCCTTGCCCACCAGGAGATTCCTCAGCACCCAGGGGAAGCCAAACCCCCCGGCCCAGGGCAGCTCCAGCCCCGAGCTCCCCGCACGGACAGCGGGAACGACGGACACCGACCTGCCCCTTCAACCCTTGGGATCTGCCCAGCAGTTCCACCCTGGAATTCCATCACTCTGGGCTCCCCTGGAGCCTGGAACACCCCAAAAAAGCAGCCAGTGACCCCCCTGCTCCCCCAGAGCTGGGCCTGGCACATCCACAGCCCATCCAGGGCTCCCTGCAGGGCTCCACACTTACCTGGGCAGGTGGGGAGGGCAGGAAGGGCCCCCACAGGGAGGGAGGGAGGATCCCAGCCCTGCTCCATCAGGGAATCCTTAATTCTTCATCAGGGCAACAAGCAAAAAGCTCTACTTGGCTTTTCCTTGGGGGGAGGGATGGAGGGAAGGGACAGGAGGAGGGAACTCACAGTCCTTGGAACACGGGCTGGGACTTCCTTCCTGTGCTGAGAATTCTGTATTTTTATATCTATTACTCCCTGTGTGGAGAATTTCTATATTTGTATATCTATTATTCCCTGTGTGGAGAATTCTGTATTTGTATATCTATTACTCCCTGTGTGGAGAATTCTATCCTTGCCATTGGGATAAAACCTGGATTTGGGATAAATTTGGACACCCAATCCCTGATCACACAGGCCAGGAGAGCCCAGCCTGGGGGTGCAGCTCCCTGTGCTCCTTTCAAATCTTCCTGACAGCTCATCACAGGCTCAGGTTTCTCCTGGGGAAAAAAAATTCCTTAGGGATTTGTGGCTCTGGGCTGGGAAATTTCAATAAATGACTGAATTTGGAAGAAAAAATCGGGAAAAAATTAAAAAAGAAAAAAAGAAAAAAAAAGGGCAGGATTTGGGGAGGGTAAAATATGTGGAATTAGAAATTCCAAGCTGTGTCACAACAATCTGGGAAGAATCTGACAAAGGGAAGATGAGCCCTCATGTGAGCGTGCTCAGGTGGGAGCAGCGAAGCACAGGGAAATCCTGGATCCCAGGGAAATCCTGGATCCCAGGGAAATCCTGGATCCCAGAGGGAAATCCTGGCTCAGCAGCTGCTGTTTCATTTCCTCACTGACAAACAGACATGGAACTTGTTGGGGTTCTCAGGTTTTGTTGGGACTTTCAGGTTTGTTGTGGTTTCCAGGTTTTGTTGAGGTTTTCAGGTTTGTTGGGATTTTAAGGTTTTGTTTGAGTTTCCAGGTTTGTTGGGGTTTCCAGGTTTTGTTGGGGTTCTCAGGTTTGTTGGGGTTTCCAGGTTTTGTTGGAGTTTTTCCCTCTGCACGTGTTCCTCTCCTCTCCCCTCTCCCCACTTCAAGGATCTCACAGTTCCTTTTCCAACCTCACCAGCAGCATCAGTCCCTGCAGGCTGGGAGCCCTCCCCTCCTTGCCAGGGCTGCTCCCAGGGATTCCCAGGAAGGGGTCAGGATCAGGCCAAGCCAGGCCCAGCTGCAGCTCCATCCCCAGTCCCTCATCCCGCCGGGATCACAGGGGGTGTGTGGGGGGCCGCGGGGCAGCCCAGCCCTGCTCACTGGCCCTGGCAAATGACACTGGGGGCGCTTTTCCTCCAAGGTTCTGGAGATCTGGGGAATTCCCAGGCGTGGTTCCAGCCCCAGCTGGCCGGGAGGAGGCTCCAGTGTCATAGGATGATGCAGCATCTGCAGAAGCGCTGTCGGCTGCCGCCCACCGAGGGCGGGGGGGTCACCGGGGCGAAGTAGGCGTGGACTTTGATGTTGGGCAGGTGGGTCTGCAAGGGCAAACGTGGCCATTTCGGGGTTTGCCTCAGAACCTCGGCTCCCTCCCCTGGTAATTCCCTCCTCTGGTGGTGTTCACAGGGCTCCCTCCCAGCATGAGGGATCTGACGGTTCTCACAACTCTGCTGAGCACGAGCACCAAGTGATGGGAACTCAGCCCTGCCTATGGATGAACCCTCCCCATGGATAAACCCTCCCCATCCCAGCTCCTCCCTATGGATAAACCCCCACAATCCCAGCTCCTCCCCATCCCAGCTCCACCCCACGGATAAACCCCCACAATCCCAGCTCCTCCCTATAGATAAACCCTCCCCATGGATAAACCCTCCCTATGGATAAACCCCCACAATCCCAGCTCCTCCCCATGGCTGAATCCTCCCCATCCCAGCTCCTCCCCTATGGATAAACTCTCTCCATCCCAGCTCCTCCTTATGGATAAACCCATCCCACGGATGAACCCTCCCCATCCCAGCTCCTCCTCCACCCCAGCTCCTCCCCATCCCTATGGATAAACCCTCCCTATCCCAGCTCCTCCTCCATCCCAGCTCCTCTCCATCCCTATGGATAAACCCTCCCTATCCCAGCTCCTCCTCCATCCCAGCTCCTCTCCATCCCTATGGATATACCCTCCCGATCCCAGCTCCTCCTTGTAGATTAACCCTCCCCATCCCAGCTCCTCCCCGCCCCTGCTCACCCTGAGTCTCTTGATCCCGGCCCGCGTGATCTGCTGGCAGTCGTACAGTTCTATCCTCTCGAGGCTGTGGCAGCTCTTGAGGTGCTCCAGGGAGGCGTCGGTGATCAGGGGGCAGTTGTCCAGCTCGATCACCTCCAGCCGGTCGTGGGCGCAGGCGCCGTTGCCCAGGTGACGGATCCCGTCGTCCGTGATCAGCTCGCAGTGGGATAAACTCTGTCCCCAAACACAGGGGTCAAACTCTGTCCCCAGGCAGAATAGTTAAACTCTGTCCCCAAACACAGGGGTTAAACTCTGTCCCCAAACTGAGGGGTTAAACTCTGTCCCGAGACAGAAGGGTTAAACTCTGTCCCCAAACTGAGGGGTTAAACTCTGTCCCGAGACAGAAGGGTTAAACTCTGTCCCCACACAGAGGGGTTAAACTCTGTCCCGAGACAGAAGGGTTAAACTCTGTCCCCAAACTGAGGGGGTAAACTCTGTCCCGAGACAGAAGGGTTAAACTCTGTCCCCACACAGAGGGGTTACACTCTGTCCCCAGAAGGGTTAAACTCTGTCCCCAAACAGGTTAAACCCAGCTCCTGACAGCCCCAAACCAGCCAGAAGCTCGCTGGAGGTGGGAAGATGGTCGGTGGTTGGCGGGGCTGGGCTGGGCTGTGCTCACTCCCGGGCTCTGTGGGTTTCTGAGCAGGGATGTGCTGGAAAGGGAAAATTTCCAGCTGGAAGGGGAAATTCCTGCCTGGGAGGGTGGGCAGGCTCTGGCACAGAGTGCCCAGAGCAGCTGTGGCTGCCCCTGGATCCCTGAAGCGTTCAAGGCCAGGCTGGGCAGAGCTTGGAGCACCTGGGGTAGTGCAAGGTGTCCCTGCCATGGGAACAGGATGATCTTCAGGGTGGCACAGAAATTCCAGCACAGCTGAGCTAGGCAAGAACCCACCTCTGGGACACCCGAGGCCTCACCCACCATGGGAAGGGCCCTGTCCCAGCTCCAAGAAGCAGCAGGAACACGATGGTCCCTCTTTGGTGTGGATTTTCAGGGGGATTCACCTCGGAAGTCCTCGAGGAGGAAGCAGGGCCTGAGCAGGAGCTGGAGCTGCCTTTCCTGAGGGATGACTGCACTGCAGAACCCACATCCCCCAGGACAGGATCCCTCATGGCACAACCCCAGGGGTGACAGGGACCAAATTCCCAGAGATTCAGCCCCAAAGGATTCCCAGAGGCAGCGAGCACTCCTGCAGGTTCCTCTCCCACAGACAGACTGGCAGCTCCTGTGCAGGCAGATCCCACCTGGAATTCTGCTCCTGGGAGAATCCCCACAACCCTTTCCCTGTGGGGGCCTGGGCTGGGATTCCTGCAAGCAGCAGGGATGGGGTAAGAGGTTCCTCAGGGTCAGGTTTGCAGCAGAATTCTTCCAACTGTGAAGTCAGGGAGTGTTTAAAATCCCTTTGTTTGGAGAAAGGAAATGCTGGAAGTGTCCCTTGGGATACTCACCAGGACCTGCAGCCGTGGACAGTGTATGGAAAGCTGGATTAGTGTGCTGTCTGTAATCTGGAAAAGAAAGAAAATCCCTTTCATGTTGGTGCTGGGCACAAGGATTTGGGTTTTTTTTTTTCTCTTCTACCAAAGCAAAACTGCAGGATTTTCCCTAATCCATGAGATTTCCTCACAACCCCTCAGGAATCCTCATGGAAATCACCTCCTGCCCTTGGAGAGCTGGGGTGCAGAGGCATCACTGGATTGTTTTTAACTTCCTTAACTTCCAGGAATCCCATTCCCTTTGTCTCTACCCTCGGGCTTGGAGGTTTTTTAATGGAATTTTGAGTCAATTCCATCCTTTTCCCTGGAAATGCTTCAGCCCAGTTTAATTTCAATCCCCCCAAATCATTGCTGTTTCAGAATTTTCCCCATGCTTTTCCAAATCAGGGGGAACTCCCATTATTTTTAGTAAGATAAGATTTTTCTCTGGGATTTTCCCAACAAAAATCTGGTTTTTCTCTCACAAATCCATTATTTGACCCAGGATCTCTCACTATTAAATATTTCTTATTTACAGCAGCGTTCCCATGGAACCCAAACCAAGGATAAAACCTCATTCCCAACATTTTCCTCTCCAAATCCAGCCACTCTTCCTGCTCAGGATTCCACATTAAATCCTGATTTGGAGAAAATCTCTTAATTTTCCACCAATTTTCCACACTGCTGCAAGAGAAACAGCCTGAGGTGGCATTCCTACCTGGACACACTCTTCCAGATCCATTTTTTCAAGCTCATGGCAATTCTAGGAATAAAGAGAATTCCAAACATCCGTGGTGAGTGTGAAGCCCAGACAGCAAATAGAAATATATAAAAATTATAAACAGAATAAATATAAATGCATGATGTTGTAAATATAAATAGTATATTAAATATAAATATTATAAATACAAATACAGAAACAATAAATAGAAATATAAGCACACAATCAAATATACAATAAAACTAAAAACTAAACTAAAACAAATACAATTACAAATATAAATTAAATATAAATATAAATGCAAATATAAATATAAATGCAAATATAAATATAAATAGAAATAGAAATATAGCACCACAAAGATAGTTTGCTTTAAAAATTAAAGTGTTTCTCCATGAAATACCACAACTGGAAGGAAAGCTTACAAAGTTTCTGAAGGATAATAAAGGAAATTTCACTCATTGAAGGGATTTTTTTAATCATGGAGAGTAAAGGGAGTTAAATTCAGACAAACCAGTAAAGTTTATAACTAAAATATTTAACATTTCCCGTGGTTTGGATGTAAATCCTCCCAGGTGTGCAAGCCAGGATGTTACCAAAGATCCCATAAAATTGAATTTTTGGACTTTAACTAACCTTCCACCCAAATTCAAAGTTTTCCCAAACCTCCTGGGGTATTTTTTTGCCATGAAAAGGAAGGAAAAGCAGGAGGGGAATGAGGAGGAGCAGGGCCTCTTACCCTGGCCAGGGTGGTGAAGCCCACGTCGGTCAGCTGGGAACACCTCGCCACCTCCAATATTCTGCAGGACACAAGGAGAGAACCTTGGGGGAGCCCCCAGAGCCCAGGAGAGGACTGGGAATGACCTCTGGAGCCCCCCCAGTCCCACCCCCTGCCCAGGGGACACCCCACGTCCTCATGGAGCTGCTCTGGGATTCGACACCTCAATGAGAAGGAATTCTGGTGTTGGAGTTCTTTCCGTGTTGGACACACATAAAAAGCTCGTTTGCCTCAGGAGAAATCCTGCTCCAAGCCAGAAGCTCTGCTATGGAGTTCTGGATGCTGAGAATTTTTGTGTTTTCTGTGCTGACAGATTCTGACTGCCAGGAGAACACTGCATTTGACCTGAGGCTGTGGAGAAGCTGCCAAAATTGATTGACAGCACTGGGATTGTGGTGTGGAGTTGGTTAGAAGTGTGTAACATCACAGGGTAGAAAATTAGAGTTTGGGGTTTTAGAATATAGTAACAAATATAAGCAAGATGGAGGTTTTAGGGTGGAGGCTGGTTGTTCTTCTTCCTTCTTCTCCATGGGTTTGGGTGGTACTTTGTAACTGGACAGGAAAGTCCACAGTGAAGACTCTGAGTGATCAGTTATTGGGTTAAAAGGGAAAATAATTTAGGAGTCACTTCTTAATTGGATAGTTTAGCCTTAAAAGACCTTGTAACAAGAGACAGTTGGCCATTTTGTGCCCTGCTAATGAAAGACTGCAGAACTCGCTGCTGTGAGACTGTAACGTTGACAATAAATAATAAACACCTGAGTTTGAACCTGAACCATCATCCCAAGTGCCTTCAATCCTGATCCTGACAGAGGTATAAAAAAGAAGCTGAAAACTGGAATTCCTCCTCTGGAGTTTGGGGTGGGATTTGTCCTGGTTGAGTTTCTGCACCTCAGGAAAGCTTCACCCAATCCCAAACTTTCCTCATGGATACACACGGAACCTGTGGGCACCACGCTGGGACCTCTTTTAAACCCCAAGAATTTGGGGACAACCCAAAAATCACAACCACCTGGAAAAAAGCTCAGAATGGGAAAACCTTTGAGGGGGTGAAATGGCTCAGGGACCACCTGGAGCATCTGCTGAGTGTTCCATGGGGGAAGTGCTGGCAGAACTCACCGGAGGCGCGGGCAGTTCTGTCCCAGGGCGTTGAGGATGGCGTCGGTGATGTTGGAGCAGCCAGAAGCACACAGGGACTGCAGCTTGTGGCAGCCCCTGCAGATGGTGATGAGCCCATCATCTGTGATTTGCTACCAGGGAAAGCACAGCTGTCTCAATCCAGGTAGGATTTGTCTCTCCCAGTTCCAAATTCCAGCTCTTTTTGGTCCAAAAATTGTTATGGAAATGTTTCGACCCCAAAATTGCTATGGAAATGTTTAACTCCAAAATTGTTATGGAGAAGCAGCAGAAAGAGGATAAACCTTGCTGGTTTTGGGAATTTCAGGGAAGGGATTTGGAGGGAAATGTCTTGGAGCTGGACCCAGTGAGGGATGGGGGAACGTGCTGGGAGTCTTGTAGGGATTTGTAATTCTCGCTTGGAAAGATACAGGGAGTCTGTCCATCTGTGTTCCTGGACCCAGGGGGTCTGTCCATCCCTGTCCATGGGCACAGGGGGTCTGTCCATCCCTGTCCCTGGACATGGGGGGGTCCATCCAATCCCACCCCTGGACACAGGGGGTCCATCCATCCCTGCTCCTATGTTGGACTGTAATGGCACAGACAGAGAGCCCATGCCAAAAATGTGTGTTTATGCAAAAAAAAATCTATTTTTCGGCATAAACACACATTTTTGGCACTGCAGAGCTGGTTGAGGGCCTTTCTGTGCACAGGAGAGGTGTCTTTGTGGGCTCAGTTCTGCACAGGGACCAGAGGAGAGGCCTGGCAGAACCAGCCCAGCCTGATGGGAAGGATTTTTCCAGCTCATCCCACAGACAAGCTCAGAGGGAAGAGGGAAACATCCGTGAGCCAGCAAAGGTGTGGGGCTCAGTGCCCCTGAGGTGCCACCAAGGAGCTGCTGGTGCCAAGCGCCCCGTGGGCAGGGGGATGGAGAGCATTCCAGCAGGGAATCCTGGCAGTGCCACTCACCAGGCAGGTCTGCAGGTTCAGGGTCACCAGCTCAGGACAGTGGGCACCAATGAACTTGAGGGCCTCGTCCTCCAGCTGGAAAAGAAACCACAGGGATGGGAACTGGGAGCACTGGGATCTGGGAATTAAAGCTGGGACAGCAGGGAATGGGGATTTCCCCTGGGGAGGAGGGAAATGCAGCACAGGAGCAGCAGCACCAGGAGTGCGCCTGCTTTTTTCCCCATCAGGAGCAGAGCAGCCAGAGGAAAGGACTGCCATGAAACCCCCCCAGCCCAGATCTGCCCATGGATCACAGTGATCTCCTCCAAAGGATCAGTGGGAAAAGGAAAATCAGGATAAAAAGATTCTCCAGCTCCACAAGTGATTTATTCCCTGTCCCACTCCTCGGGGCTGTTGAAAAACTTCCACGCCAGCACCTGATCTCCAACACCGTGGGGATTTTGGAGAAGGGAATAACTCAAACCCCTGAATTCCCATGCCCACACGCTGAGGAGCAGCAGGACACCCCAGCTGTGCCCACTGCCACTTTTCCAGCTGTACCTGGGTGCAGCCCTTGAGGGACAGGGCCCGGAGCCCCCCGCAGCCCCGCACCAGCGCCTGGATCCCGTCCTTGGTCACTTGGTCACACCAGGAGATGATGAGCTGTTCCAGCAGCGGGCATCCCTCGCTGGGGACACAGGGACACACATGGAAAGCCTCAGGAGAAATCCTGCTCCAAGCCAGAAGCTCTGCTGTTCCCGTTTCTGGGAGCCACAGAGCAGCCCCACAGCCAGCAGGGGACACTGGGCAGAGCCCAGCTCCAGAGGGAATGCTGGGATGGCTGCAGGATCTCAGAGGTCTTTTCCAGCCTTAATGGTTCTAAAATTCCATGGAAAATCCCTGCTGCCAGCTCCTACCTGAGTGCTTTCAGGGACAGGTTGGTGATGGAGGTGCAAGAAGCCAAATCCAGGTGCCTGAGTTTGGAGCAGAACTTGCTGAGGCTGGTGCAGGTGCTGGAAGAGACACAGGGGGACAACTCCTGCAATGGATTCATGCCAGGCCACAGGAATCCACGGGATGGGCAGGGTGGGGTGAGGATGGAACCTGGCACAGGTGCCCAGAGCAGCTGGGGCTGCCCCTGCATCCCTGGCAGTGCCCAAGGCCAGGTTGGATGCGGTTTGGAGCAACCTGGGATGGTGGGAGGTGTCCCTGCCATGGCAGGGGTGGGATGGGATGGGATTTAAGGTCCTCCCAAGCCAAACCATTGCATGATTGCATGGAAAACCTCCCCCATTCCCAGGCCTGGCTTTTGTGGCAGCCAGGGAGGAGGGAAGAGTTTGACTCACGCGTCCGTGATCTTGGTACAACCATTGAGGTTCAACACTTCGATGTTCCTGCAGTTCTGGGCAAAGGTCCTGGGGTGAGGGAAAGGGAAAACATCGGGAATTCCAGGTGGATTATAACACGTCAGGATAAAGTTTTACAAAGCTGACTGAAGGAGAAAACAGAAAATCAAGAAGGAAATCAAGAAGAAAACCAAGAAAATCAAACTAATTAAGAAAGAAAGGAATCAAGAAAATCAAGCAGGAAATCAGGATGAAAATAAGGATTAAGATCAAGATAAGAATCAAGAAAGAAGAAAATCCGGAAGAAAATGTTAAAAACAAATTTAGTGACATATTTATAATCTCTCAATTAATCATAGTCATGATTTAATTTAGTAATTTATGCTAACAGCGCTTATTTTTATTAATAAATATATATATTTAATTTTAGTGATATATTTATAATATTTCTATTAATTATTTATATTTATTAGTTTATTAATGTAGTCTATTTTAATTTACTTATACTAATTAATATATTTATAGTTATGTACACTTATATACTTATATATAAGTGTACATAACTATAAATATATTACACTTATATACACTTAAATATACTTATATATTTATATATACTAATATAAATATATATACTTATATGTAAGCTTATATATTTTATATATATAAAATATATACTTATATATTTATAGATACTTATTTACTTATAGTAG
>NW_005054625.1:45051-46699 GCF_000277835.1 Geospiza fortis
AATTAAATGATAGAAATTATTAATAAAATAATAAAAAATTAATTAAATTAGAAATTAAGTAAGAAATGAATAATCTCTGTCACTGCTCTCCAGGTTGTGACATCCTGAGTGTCTCAGATCCCGAGTGGGGATAAATTCTCCCCATTTATTGCGAGATCAATGTGGAAATTCAGAATTTTCCGCCCCTGGCAGAGGTACCTTAAGGCGTTGTCCCCCACTCCCTGGCAGCCCCGCAGGCTCAGCTTCCGCAGGAATCCCCCACATCTCTTGGAGATGTTCTCCACCACTCGGCCCTGGGGGAGACACAGCAGCCACTGAGAACCCCCAGAGGCTCAGAACATTGTGCAGATTGACAACGATTTGTTATTGAAGGGAAAAAGGTGCTAAGGGGAGAAAAATGGGGATGGCCTAAGGGAGGGGAGGGAGAATGATTCAGCTTCTGAAGATGGAGAGACAAGGAGCAATCACCTAAAGCAAACCAGCTAAAGCATTTTGAGGGATTTCCTCTGTTTTGGAGCTCCTGGACATGGGCACAGACTCCCCAGGGGAGGTGAGAGGAACCACATCCCAGATTTCCAAGCACAGCCAATGGATAAACTCCAGTTTCTGAGCAGAACCAGCCCATGAGTTCTGCCCCTGCAGGAAAAGGGATTCAACCATCTGTGCTCCAGAGATCCAGAAAATGGTTTTTAATTTCAAATCTGGACCCAAAGACCCTGTTACAGCCAGGATTTACCTTTCCCCTGGGACCAAAGGCAAAACCACTGCAGAATATTTGCACCACAAACTCAGAACCTTCCCCTGCACTTTGGCTGCTCCTCACAGAGCAGGAGCACCCCTCGGTCCTTCCAGGACTAACTGGCATCTGTGAGATGAGGATTTCCTTCCAGAATCTCTTTTATTCATTTTATTTTATCTCTTTATTCAATTTTCAATTCCATAGTCTATATTAAATTCTATATTAAATTCTATATTCTATTATAGCAAGCCTATAAATTCTGCTTGAATTAGAGGAGCCAAATGTGTTTCCATCAAGAATTTACATGGTTTGATGGATTTAACTTTGTTACAGCAGAGCCTGAGGATGCCCAGCAGGAACTTTGAAGTGAGCTACAACAAATTTTGCTTTCAGAAGGGAAGCCTGGGCTTAGGCAAGAACACGGGTTTGATGTGCAGGGACATGAAAACCACCCCAAAAGCACTGAGGAATGGGAAAAGCCTGGTTTGTATTCCCAGCTGAGCTGCTCAGTCCCACCTCCTGCCACTCCACACATCAGGAACTCCACTCTAAATAAAATAATTCCATGGCTCTGGGATTTTTAGGGCAGGTTATGAGGTGAAGGATTCATTATGAAGACCCCAAATCCCCTATTTCCTCCCCCCAGGCCACTCAGACCCTGCTGAGGTGACAGTGCCACCCCCTGCTCCTCATCCCTGACTCTCAGCTGCACAAAGGGATCATTTTAACCCTTTCCTACAAAAATCAGGGGTGGATTTCCCACAAGGTTGGAACCTGTTTGATGCCTCTGTCTACCACAAACTAAAACCACACATTTCCCTCCAACGTGAAATGTTCCCAATCTCCCACTTCCAACCTGTTTTAAACAGGGTAAAAAATCCTGACAAGAGATTTAAGCATTGGGGATCT
>NW_005054625.1:46709-55630 GCF_000277835.1 Geospiza fortis
CCCACCCATTTCCCTGCTGAAGGCAATTTGAATTTTCAGCCTCCATCCCCCCTGCTGCTGCAGAATCCACATCCCACGGGTTCAGCTACAACAGAGCAGCTCCAAAGCTTCATCTTTTAAGGACAATTTGGACCTTGTGCTTCCCAAATCATCTTCACTTCAATTTTTGATATTAAAGATACAAATATTTCAGGCCATGACTCAACAGACATTCAGCCCTCACAGTGCAAGGAAGAGTAGCTTAAATTCTCTTCCATACAAGCAGCATTTTTCACCAAAAAAAGTACCTTTTCTACTAATTTCTGTTTTCAGAACAGACAAAAACTACTTTCCTTCCATTACAACCCTTAAGTCTCGCTAGGCATACAGAATTCTGTCCATTTTCAAAAGCTGAATGGATTGCTTCAAAAACTCCCTCAAGCTGAAGAGCTGAAATTAATGATTTCTATCTCCAGGGAAGGTAGAAAGGGTTACACTGGGAGTATTAATCCAGTCTAGAGTGTAATTACATGTGAACAAGAAAAAATGGGTTTGTATGTCACTTAATTATACCTCAATATCCCTCTGGAAATCAAACAGGTCAATTCGCTGCCAGTTACTGCCATCCAGGGCCAGAACATTCCATGCCTTTATCAGGAGAAAAAATGTAAATGTGTGGTTAATATGAAAAAAAAAAAAAAAAAAAGTCAGTGGGGACCTAGTCACAGTTTGTTCCTTTGAGAAATAACATTCTGTCCCAGGTGGGGAAGCAACAGGTAATTGCAGGCATCAGGTGCTTGGTGCCCTCAAAACTCAGAATTTTGAGTCCCCCAGCCAGGGAAGAGGTGCCCTGGCTGCTTCCACTCCCTTGGGAGGTGCAGGAATTTCACATTCCTGGCTGGAATTTCCTCCCCAGCACCTCAGAGGACACCTGGGCACAGGTGAGTCCCCACAGCTGCAGCACCAAAGGGTTTGGGTTTTGTTTAAATCACCAAAATCTCCTGTGGTTCCTGCTCCAAAGGAGAGGCAGGAACTCAGAGTTGGTTGCTGTGTCCTCGGGTGAATTTAAAGCTTCAGTTACACCATCAAGGCAAACAAGGGGAGCTTGTAAGAACCAGGAGGCAGCACTGGGCAAGAGCCAGGGGTAAACACGGGGATTTTTGGATTTTCCACCCAAATCCCACCTGCACTGAGCTCCTCCCCAGCACAGAGCAGCAGCTCTTGGGCAGGAGGTAGTGCAGAGTTACAACAGATGACAAGACTGAGCATTAATTGAGTTTTTTGGGGTTTAAACCTCACTGCTGATGTTTGGTTTAAGGTCTGGTTATGGCCAGGAGAAAAGCAGTGGGAAAAGCCCCAGTGGCTGCATAATTCCATAGGCAGTGCAGGGAACGTTCCAGAACCTTCCTGCACATCCCTGCAGGAACTCCCTGTGCTGTGCCATGGAGCAGGAGCTGGGACAGGCCAAGAGAACACCCTGACATTGGCAAAGAATCCCTGAGAGCCCATTCTGCCAACACTGCTCTGCTGGATTTCAGCTGGGAGCTCCTTCCAGGCACAACCTGGTGACAACTGCAATGCCCAGACACCACACAGGGCAATTTTGAAATACAATTAACAATGTTTAAGCTTTTTTTTTTTTAATTCCAATGTGCTTAGAGTAATTAAATCAGTGGTGGTTGAGGTTTGGAGCCAGGACTGATGGGTTTGTGCAGGTGTCACCCAGGCAGGATGGTGAACACCTTTCCTGGATCACCACCCTGCCCCTGTTGTGCTGCTTCCCCTGGGAGTTACCAGACACTGACAGGAAAAACAAATAAATCTGAATAAATCTGGCAGCTCCAGAAAACTGAACCTTCCAGTCCAGCTATCCAAGCAAATAATCCAAGATGGATTAATCCAATTACAACTCCTCACTTTATTCCCATGCTTATTCCAACTACATCCAAGGAGAAAAAGAACTTTCATTGACTGTGCAGCATCTCTGTGAATTAAAATTTCCACCAAAACTCACAGGATGCCATTTTGGGCTCATCCTATGCTGGGGATTTCAGCAGGGTGAGCTTTCTGTAAAACCCAGAATGAGGGGAGAGTTCTGGGCAAAACATCAGCCCCCTGCCCTTTGTACCTGGGACACTGGAAAATGCTACTCCAGCTTGGAATTGCCCCTCACTGGTGCTGTGGGAATTTTCCAGGACTTCCAGGGGACACTAAATAACCCCAGCTGAGTGGCATAAAGCTCCCTGGGCAGGGAGGATTGTCACCCAAATGCAACCCCCTGCTGAAACCCACCAGGAAAGAGGAAGGTTCTTACCCTGGAAACTTGAGCACAACGACACAGAGTGACCACATCCAGGAAAGAGAAAATTCTGGAATAGAAATAAGAGATACTTTATAGGTTATTGATATTTAAAACAAAAAGGGGACGTGGAAAACAAAGGGGGGGAGAAAAAAAATAAAAAGGACTGGGACAGCAAAACTTCTTTGTGATTTGGTTGAAAGCTGAACTGTGAAAGGAAGTGCAGAGGCAGCAGTTCCCAAATGGAAACAAAACACGGCCATGGAGGCACTGGGAAACAGAAACCTCCCACCTTGGAGTGGGTCCTGACCCAGAGCACTGACTGCTCACCCCAGTGAGCCTGGCAGGAGCCCCCAGGACATGGAGCACCAGCAGGGACCTGGGCTGGCTCTGACTCTGCCCAGGAGAGAACTGAACACTCCAGCACCTTCAGCGACAGCTCCCTGAAATGGGCACTGCCATCCCTCAGTGTGGGCACTGCCATCCCTCATGACCAGTTCTGGATCAGGGCAGTGCCATCCCTCAGTGTGGGCACTGCCATCCCTCATGACCAGTTCCCAGAATTGGGCAGTGCCATTCTCACTACCAGCTCCAGATCAGGGCAGTGCCATTCTCACTACCAGCTCTGGGATCAGGGCAGTGCCATCCCCCATTGTGGGCACTGCCAGCCCTCATGACCAGCTCCCAGAAATTGGCAGTGCCATCCCTCACTACCCACCCCAGACTGGTTTTGGTGCCTGGATCATTCCTGGTTCCCACAGTGAGCCCAGGGAGGATGCCAGCCCTGCTGTGACTGCCCAGCCTGGGGAACTGAGGGTGACCCAAGTGAGGTCTGAAGGGGGACAGGAAAGATGGACAGGGGACATTCCCAAGGGCCTGCAGTGCCAGGACAAGGGGGAATGGGGTTCAACTGCCACAGGGCAAGGCTGGATGGGATATTGGGAAAAAATTCCTCCCTGAGAGGGTGGGGAGGGGCTGGGATGGGCTTCCCAGAGAAGCTGTGGCTGCCCCTGGATCCCTGAAGTGTCCCAGGGCTTGGAGGCACCTGGGGCAGTGGCAGGGCTGGGAGTGGATGGGCTTTAAGGTCCCTTCCAGCCCAAACCATGCCAGGATTCTGCACTCCCACAAGTGTGAGCTGTGCTCAGCCAGGAGGGACAATGACACTGGGCTTTAATATTTTAATTTAATATCTTCAACTTGAAGGCCACCCAAAAGAGAAGGCAAATGTTGTCACCCACAAGCATCCTGAGATGTAGGGATGGAAAAAGCCCTTCAGAAACAACAATATTGGGGGGAAAGGGTGTTCCTGATGGAGGGTAAATGCAGATTATTTATGAGAACATGGATGCTAAAGGTATTTTGCACTCCTACAAGTGGCAGAGCCAGCTGTGCTCAGCCAGGAGGGACAATGACACTGTGGTCACTCCTGAGTGGCACCCTGGGCCAGGGCACACCATGGGGACCCAGCCAACGCCCAGGACTGCTGGGCTATTATTGGGAGAAAGGAATGACACAGCTGAGACTGCCAGGACTGCCCTGGGGATCACATCACACCCACCCCAGCTATGCATGCAGGAAGCACCAGCCCATGGAAAGCTCCCAGTCTGCACCAAGACATCAATAATGGATAAAATTCAATGGGATTTCAAGATGGTTTCTGGTTATTCAAACAACTGTCCCAAAACAGACGAGGTCAAGTGGAGGGTGGGAGGACATCAAGGTCTCGTTCCCTTTGGGAACAATTCTAAAACTGGAGTTTTTGCAAAGATAATACAAGAGTTCAACCACAATGTGCTTGAATATTTTAATTTCATATCTTCAACTTGAAGGCCACCCAAAAGAGAAGGCAAATGTTGTCAGCCACAAGCATGCTGAGATGTAGGGATGGAAAAAGCCTTTCAGAAACACCAACATTGGGGGAAAGGGTGTTCCTAATGGAGGGTAAATGCAGATTATTTATGAGAACATTGATGCTAAAGGCATTTTGCACTCCTACAAGCGGCAGAGCCAGATGTGCTCAGCCAGGAGGGACAATGACACTGGGCTTTAATATTTTAATTTAATATCTTCAACTTGAAGGCCACCCGAAAGAGAAGGCAAATGTTGAGATTCCTGAGAAGCAGGGATGGAAAAAGCCCTTCAGAAACACCAATATTGGGGGAAAGGGTGTTCCTGGTGGAGGAAAAATCCAGATTATTTATCAGAACGTTGACAGCAGCTAAATGAGGATGAACATTCCCTCCTGTGTTCATGCACTTCCCAGGGATACTCATGGATCCAAGGAGTTAAGGGGTTAAGATCCAAGGGGTTCAAGGCACTTCTGATCCTCCCATGAGACAAATCTGACAGTGATGTGGTGGGGAAAAGCTCTGCAGAAGAGCTTAGTGCACTTGAACACTGTCAGGAATCCCAAATTCTGGATTTCAGAGCACTTCCATCCTCCCTGCCTACAGACAAGGCTCCCCCTGAGCCCAAAGTCATTTATTGGTGCCCAAGGGTTTATTCAGCACCACGTCCATGCCCAACAACACCAGGAAAGGCTGGGAAATGAGAGAAGCCGGGGAAAATTCTTACTTTCAAATCCCTGTCAGAGGAGAAAATAAAACTTCAAATTCTGTGGGTCACTCACAATGGAAGTCGTCTCTATTTTCATTAAAATTCCCTATTCCATGGAAATCCCAGACTGTTAGTGATCACCTCATCCCTCTATCAGGGCTGGGAGATTTGGGATAAATTCTCCTCCACTTGTGCTCCTCCCTTTCCAGCCTGCCCCCACACCAACAGGGATTCCCCCCAGCCAGATCCTCAGCCCTGTCCCTCCCCCAGCACAGAGATCTCAGCCCTGAGCAGCTCCAGAGACTTCCCCAGTGTTCCCCCAGCTCCTCCTGCACTTGTCCAAGACCCTGAGTGGATGATTCAGCAAAATCAGGCTGCAAAATGGACTTTTTCACAGCAGGCACTCCTTGCTTGTGGATTTTCATCGTTTCAGAACAGGATCCAGCTGCTCCCCACAGACCAGGAAGAGCAGCAGGCACCATGAGCCCAGTTGAGAATTCCCCTGCAGCCCTGAGGACGGGATTCTCCCTCTCCAAGGAACACTAAAATACCCCAAAGCCCACAAATAAGCAGTGACTGAGCTGCAGCAGAAGGTTGATCAGCATTAATTGAATTATTTTCCCCAATTCTGCATTAACAGGCCCATAGGCACCGTGCTGGAACATTTATTTTTCCGCCCAAACAGGATTCCTGTCCTGCTCACAGCTGCCTGGTGAGCCCTTTTACATGGGTCTTTTTATTCTTCAGAGTCCACAGTGGAGAAAATAATCCATAAAATTAACTTTATCACCAAACACTGATCACAGATGAAGGCAGACTGCGCTTCCCAAACAGGAATTAAATCTGGAATTGCAGCGGATTAAATTGTCTCACTGCAAAGGGACTCCCCATGTGTTTGATTTTGTCTGAACAGCTCAGCTCTGCACAGTTTGGGTAAAACACACTCATTTTGAAGGTTTCAACCTCTTAATCCACTCAGGGGTTTCTAGGACTCCTCACTTTCCCACTGCTGCTCTAATTAGATTAGGGTCAGGACTCTCCTGAAATCCCTGCACGCTGCAGGCTCTGAGGTGAGCCAGCTTAGACCTTCAGCCTTCTAAAATTACCAACACCAATTTGTGCCAGCAAACCCCCCTCACCACCCCAGTTCAATCCCAGTTCAGCCCTGCTCCCACGGGCTGGGCAGGGCCACGGACAGCACGGCTCTGCTGCCAGCTCAGAGCTCCCCATGGGCACAAGTGCAGCTCCCCAGGGATCAATCAGAATGTGAGCATGGCAGAGCCAGGCCTGGCCATGGGCTGGGCAGGGAGTCAAAGCTGCTTAGGCCACGAGAGAGCTGCAAACTGCCTGGCCTGCCTGGGACCCAGCAGGAAGAGCTGAATTCCTGCAGCTGATCCTGCTGGGGCCAAGCAGGAGCTGTGCAGCAGCCCCATGTCACACTGGCAGTGCCAGCTCCTCCACGAGGGCAGCACAGACACCTCTGCCCAGGAAATCCAGGCTGGGGGTGGCTGCCAGGCTCAGGAAAGGAAAGCACCTCTCCAACAGCACTGGGAATGCAGGGACAAAGGGACAGGGTGTCACTCTGGGGACACAAGCACAGCTGGAGCCAACAGGGAGCATGGGTTCATCTCTGGGAGTCACTGCCCTGGGAATTCTGCTTGTTGCTGCTTTGGCTCATTGCTGTGTGTGACACCTCCAGAGGTGTCACCTCCTGGCAGGGGACAGAGCTGGAGCAGGTGCAGCAGTGCCAGGACATGGATTGGTCAGCATGCTGGGGCTGCCCCATTGCTGGCAGTGCCCAAGGCCAGGCTGGACAGGGCTTGGAGCAGCCTGGGACAGTGGGAGGTGTCCCTGCCCATGGCAGGTGGAACCAGACAATCCCTAAGGTCCCTTCCAACCCAAACCATCCCAGGATTCTGTGACCTCCTCATCCTGTCTGGCTCTCTGGACACGCAGGACAATGTCCCCATTGCAGGTGGGACACAACACGATGTCACTGCTGATCCCAGACACAGGACAGGGCCATCAGGAGCACTCTTGGTCCATCCCTGGATTTTTAGGGATAACAGAAGCTGCTGTTCTCCTCTTTCACATCCTCCTCCTCTTTATTTTGCCCAAGTGCAGCTTTCACTCCCCACACAGGGGACCCCAAGGCCGTCTGAGAGTGGCCAGAGCAGGGACAGGACTTCACAGAGCAGTGCCCAAACACACCAGCCTTTGTCCTGCACACAGTGACACCCATTTACAGGAGATTCCTGCAGAAAACCCATCCAAGCTTCTCTTTCAAAGGCTGCACTGTCAATGCACAGTAATTAATTTTCACAGTATGCTAACAGTGAATTCCAGCTCTCCAAACCATCACTTATGAGCTTTAAACATTTATCAACTCCTGATTTCCCCTCGCTTCCACCAGATCCTGAACAATTCCCTGCTCTCCAGCAGGTTGGGACGACCAGGGACATATACTCTGGATCTTTTCCCACTTTCCCAAAACCCTTTCCCACTTTTCCCACATCCTCTCCCAACTTCCTTAAATTTCCTCCCACTTTCTCTCCATCCTCCAGGATTTACCCTGGATCTTTTCCCACTTTTTTCCCCAAATCCTTTCCCACTTTCCCTCCACCCTCCAGGATTTACCCTGGATCTTTTCCCACTTTTTTCCCCAAATCCTTTCCCACTTTCCCTCCACCCTCCAGGATTTACCCTGGATCTTTTCTCACTTTTTTCCCAAAATCCTTTCCCACTTTCCCTCCACCCTCCAGATTTTTCCATCCATTCCTTTTCCACCTTCCCTGGATCTTTTCACCCTCCTTCCCCCCACCATTCCCCAGGGGTTTTATTTGGGAATTTTCCCTCCCAGTGGGACAAGATAAGGCCACAGCATTCCCAGATTTAGCACAAACTGCTGACACAGACCTTTGACCTGCCTCTGTTTGGCTCTGGCTTTGTGAGTGACCTGATCCAAGCTCATGATTTGAGAGCAGAGCAGCAAAATCCTGGATGTAAATAACAACCCACCGGTGTCCAGGGAGGACTCACCGAAGCAGCAGCTCTTTGGGCAGTTTTTTGTTGATTGCAGCTTCATCGTTGTTTGAGAACATCTGCAAACACACACACACAAAAAAAAAAGGCACAATTTAGCCACAAATCAAGGCAACAAACCCTGATTTACCTCAGGGAAAAAGTGGTTGGTTAATGAGGCTGTTTCCAGATATTCCAGGAAATTCCTAGCAGATAAACTTTGTGCTGCAGCTTTCCAGTTTCTGCACCACAGCTGGATGGAGCGTTACATCAAAATATTTTAGAACACGGTGCAAGGATGCTCTGTAAATTGAGAGATGAAATATAAACTGAGATTTGCAGCTGTTCCAGTGAAGTAAATGATAATCAGGATTTGCTTGTGAGCTGGCACTGACTGGAGAGGCTCCCTCAGCACTTTGGGGGATGCACACATCAAATCTGGGAGGTTTCACAGACCAAACATCTGGCCAAGGGAGAGAAAGAAAGGTGCAGCAGCCCAAATATCCACCAAACAGAGGTGGAAGGTGCAGTAGGGTTGGTTTCTGTGATGGAAAAGGTGCCCCAGAATGTTCTCTTGGCCCTCAGGAGCTCTGGGACAAACAGGATTGATTTTTAAACCACCAAGGATGGTTTAAAGGGAGTTGAGATCTTTGGTGCTGTACAAGGAGGAGGGATAATGCTGGGAAAGCTCTGTGCTCTGCCAAGGCAATGAGGCCAGAGCTGGTTCTGGGATCCCTCCAAATCCAGGGACAACACCTGGTGCACCAAGGAGTCCCAAGGAAAACAGAGAGCAAAGCCTCGCGAGAAAAAATAGAAATAAAAACAATTCTAAGATTTAGTATTGTCTTGCCATGGGGAAAATGGAGCACCTCCCAAATATCCTGAGCATGGATCCAATCCCATAACTTCCCAAATATCCTGTACCTGAGCATGGATCCAATCCCATCACATCCCAAATATCCTGTACCTGAGCATGGATCCATCACACCCCAAATATCCTGTACCTGAGCATGGATCCAATCCCATAATTTCCCAAATATCCTGTACCTGAGCATGGATCCAATCC
>NW_005054625.1:56617-59602 GCF_000277835.1 Geospiza fortis
AAATCTCACCTCAGTCCCAGCACAAATCCCATCCCCAGAGTGCTTTCTGCAGGAGTTTCCCTTTGACCAGCACTAATCTAAAGGAATGTTTGTTTTTTAGTCTTACTAAAAATAGTCCTTGGACTTAAACCCTGAGGGGGCCCAGGCAAGAAGGGGAGAACCTCAGCCCTGGAATTCCCCCTCCCTGGAACCCAGGATGCATCTCCAGACCTATTTTCTCCAGCCTTCCTTCAAAGCCTGAGGCTCAGATGGCAGAGGCTGGGTGAAAAAAAAAACAACCAGAAAACAGGCTGGAATTGGGATTTTGCTAAGTCATGGCAGCACGTACAGCTAAATATACCACGGACATGGGGACCTTCTGGCAAGTCCATACAAAAATAAAGCTCTGAAAAAATGTCAGTGGCTATTCTAGACTTCCAGGCTTTCAAAACGCTTCAAGGGATAAAAACTAAATGCTCCAAGTTTGCTTCTCCTAACATCTCTTTGGTGTTGTCCAAAAGAAGAAATGATCCTGGACAGGACACAGAAAATCACATTTTTTTCTTGTGTGTAAATTTTCAATTCTGTACCAAACACAGAATCCTCCACCAAGGTGCTGCTGTGTGAAGCCACAGGGGATTTGGGGAAGAAATTCCTCCTTGAGAGGGTGGGGAGAGGCTGGGATGGAATTCCCAGAGCAGCTGGGGCTGCCCCTGGAGCTCTGGAATGTCCAAGGCCAGGCTGGATGGGGTTTGGAGCAGCCTGGGACAGTGGGAGCTGTCCCTGCCATGGCTGGGGTGGAGCTGGGTGGGATTTAAGGTCCAACCCAAACCCAAAGCAGACTGAAATTCTATGGAATTAAGGGAGTTTATGGCAACAGATGGGCAAAAGTTGTGGGAAATGGTAAAGGTAAGAAGAATTCCAGAAAGCTGCAAAAGAAAGAACAGAAAGAACAGAAAACTCAGAGTTAGCAGCAGCTGCCAAGTCTGAAAGTAGAAAAAGTTACAATGGTACAGCAAGCAAGGACATGAAACTCCATGGAATTGAGGAAGTTTATGAAAACAGATGGGCAGAAGTGACCAAAAGGCAGAGCTCCCACAGCCTCACAACTTGCAATTGTCCATTTCCCTTAAAAACTCCTCCTGGTGCCCACTCTGAACCCAAACACTTGAAAGCACAAAATTCAAAGCTCAATGGGGAAAAAGGGATGAAGATAATTCAGAGCTTTGGGGAATTAGTGGCTGCAGGGTTACAGGAGGCACCTGGGTCAGCAAGAGACAGAATTATCCACCTTGATGTTCACTCCAGGGAAAAAGAACCTGCATCTGGCACCTCTGGAGAGCCTGGGGCTGCCTGGGAAGCACCAACACAACACCAAGGGCACCACAGAGAGGGGAAGGGAGACACACAGGGGGAAGGGACAAGGTGACACCCATTTCTGCACAAAACCCACCAAGAGACACCCACAGAGGTGGGCAGGAAATAAAAGCAAAAAACATTCCCAGAAACACAAGCAATAAACTACTGCATGTCTCTACGTTAAGCAAAGCTTGTGCCGAAGAAACAAGGAAAAATTTAAAACCGTGATCTATCAAATATTAGTAAATATTTTGATTTTAAACGGCTAAAATTCGTTTATTTTTGGGGCAGAAACTGTGTGAGATGAACAAACTGGTGGGTAATGGTGAGGATGAAACTGCAGCTGCTGTGAGGCCTGGAGCTCCCTGCCCTCATGGGCCCCCTCTAACTCAGGATATTCCAGGGTTCTGTGAGCCCTGATCCACCAGGAAATGCTGGCCAGACCCTCCACAACTGCACATAACCACAGGAAATTAAGCAATTCAAACCAAGCCAGAAAACAGGCTGCAATTATTAATTACTAGAGAGCAAATAATGTGCTCTGGAAAAGGGTTTTAGGTTGGGAAAGGTGGGGGATCGACCACTGATGGCAGAAATCAAGGATTACATCCATAGCTTGAATATTTTGGAGTTTACAGCCCACCCTGTTTGTATCAAGACACTTTGGAGATGAACCTTCCTAGCTCCAAAAGTCTTTTCTGTTCTGAAAGTTCTGTGTGAATTTGTTCAGAGTTTAAACTCTGACTCTGAAATGCACTGGGAGGTTTCTCCAGCTGTAAGGCTGCTGGCTCCCGGCCCAAATTCCAGGATTTCTGGTAGAATTTGTACCAATTTTATCTGTCATGGTCCACATGGAGATGAACAATCCCAGTACAGTCACTGACACAAGACAAGAGTCACAGCAAACCTCACCCACAGCTCCAATCCAGTGAAAACAGCTGAGCACGAACCACAAAACAACAGGAAAAATGTGGAATTCACTTTAGAAAAGCTCAGTGAAGCTTTGAGACAACTTCTTACAAACATGCTCAATATGTACTGACACCTTGCCTCGAGTTCTGCTCATTTGGGGAAAAAAATTCCACCGCTGTGACAAAACTCAAACAACAGAGACATGAGAGACATCAGCTCCCTTCCCAGGACAGGATTTTGGGAAGCAGCAGCTGGAGCAGGGCTGAGCTGCCTTCCTGGAGGCAAAGAAAATATTCCACTGCAGAGATAAGTCACAGTGAAGTGACACAGAAATCCAAGGGCTCCTCAGAGGATGCCATCCAAAGAATGAAGTTGTTTACATCCACAAGCAGCTCCGACCCAGGGAATTTTCCCTGCAGCCTGTACTTACACAGGGAATTTTGTTTAAAAACCCATCCAGTTTAATCTGCATGAAGTCTCCAAGGAAATGGCTGGCTGCTGGATGAGGCCAGGCTGTCAGAGTGGCTGTAGGGATGCTCTGGCAGGATCAGGATGGCAATGTGGGTGCTGCCCTCCTGCCCTGGCCACGCTCACCCCCCTCTGGCTCCCAACCAGAGCTCTGCTCAGGCAAAATCCTGACTAAGCAGGGCAAACAGAAATAGAGCCCAGCCCAAAAGGCTTATTACAGGCTTAATATTCCTAAAAATAGCTGGATAGGCAGGGGGGGGGGGGGGG
>NW_005054625.1:59640-66179 GCF_000277835.1 Geospiza fortis
CTGCTGGGATGGAGGAGCTACCTGAGCCCAGCCTGCATTTGGGACACATTAAATAAAGAGCATTTTTTGAGGTTTTTTGAACCAGCAATGATCCAGATCAGCCAGACCCTACAGGAATGGAGGCCAGGATGAAGCTTTTCCTGCTGCACACCCCTCAGGGAAATCCCTCAGTGCTGGATGGGCCAGGGGACGAGGTTGTGCTGCTGCCTCCAGAAAGGAAAACTCCACAGGCACAGGGGAGACACCAAAACCCCAACCCAAAATAGGCTGGGATTCTGTAAAAGCACTCTGCCAGGGCCAACACTGTCACACAACTCCTGGCAGAGGGAGAAGGAAGTGAATCCTATTTGGGGCAAAAACAGCAATAAAAATTTAGAAGACGGCGCTCTCTCTGGGGTCACACAGGCTGAGGCCAAAAGTAATTTTCCTGCTGGACCCTCCCCAGTCTCCCTGGTGGCCTGGGCCAAGCCCCAACAGATTTTTGCTCCAAATCTCCCCAAATCCCTCTTCCCTCTACTCAGGCCATAGCAGCAGCACAGTGGGGGTGTGAAACACAATTCCCATGTGTCCATATCCCACTGAAAGGGTTCCTTCCCCTCCAGAATCTGCTGCCGGGTACATTCAGCCTCTTTTTGTTCACCTGTTTTGTTCTCCTCGGCCGCTACTGGCTGCCAGGCAATTCTCCCCACACCAACCACCCCAAACCAGGCCTAACCCCTCACTGTGCTCAGCTGAAATCCCAATTCCAGCCCAGAGTTACCCGAGGGTCACCGGCGGCATCCGAGCGGCTCCTCCCGGGTGAACCTGGAGCAGCCTGGGCACAGCTCAGGGAGCAGCAGCTCTCAATTAATCAGCTTTAATTCAGCTTTAATTCCCCTGCAGCTGAATGAGAAAACCCCTCCCCAAAGTCAGACACACTGGGCAGCACCAAGCCCATCCCTGCTGCCAGGGCTGCTCCAAGCCCAGCTCCCCCCAGGTGACACCTGAGGTGGCTCACAACAGATTTCTGATGGAAAATGGTGCTGGTTTCTCACCAGCACCTGCCGAGGTTTTAAATACACAGCCCTGCCCGTAAGAACAGCATCCAGACTCAAAAAGGAAGAGTATAAATAAGACAAAGATATCCTGACTTTCTCAGGACAGCCTGTGGCCATAAAACACCCACTACCAGCATTTATTTTTATCTTTTTAGAAGCTCATTTTAGCAGGGCAACAATTTACTACAAATACACTTAGAATGGATTAAAAAAAAAAAAAAATCAAACCCAAAAACTGAGACGTGATTCAGTATTTTCAGCCTAAACCCAAGACTCATGCAGCTCTCTGAGGCTCATCACAATTCAAATAAGCTGCTTTGATAAATTATAGTTCTGCCCCTCCCCAACACCTGCAATTCTGTTATTATTACTGGTAATATTGTCATTATTACTATGATTATTATTGGTAATAAGGTGTTTTTTTCACTGCTGGCTTTGTATCCAGCTATTATGTAAGAAGATGCTGGGATCATTGGCATAAATATTGGGAAATAAAGGCAAATGATGGTGACTTAAATAAAAAAATCCACCAGAGCAGAGGTGTGAAGGGCATGGGGGGATTTGTCCCAAAGGAGAACTTTGGGATCAGGCAGGGATGCCCAAACCCCAATAAGGGGGTGCTGGCTGCTCCTCAGGGCCGTGCAGATGCAGGTCTCACCCCGGATCAGGGAGGATAAAACCCTCCCAGGGCTGCCTTTCCCAATGGTGTGACTCAAAGGAAGCTCCCAGCCAGCGAAAACAGTAATTACTGCAGTGTCCCAGGCCCCAATTAATGATGGTGTCCCAAAGAAATGGGATGTGCCCGTGGTGCCAGCCCTGAGTCCCTGTCCCCAGGGCCACCTGGGATCCCCAAAATGTCCCTTGTAGGAGCTGCTGGGAAGTCACCCTGGGCTGTTCATCCCCAGAACCAGCCAGGAAATCCCTCACTGGGCTCAGACATGAAATCACGGGATGGTTTGGGTTGGGGGGACCTTAAAGATCACCCAGTGCCACCCTTGGCATGGCAGGGACACGTCCCACTGTGCCAGGGCCCTGTGCAGCCCTGGGCACTGCCAGGGGGCCAGGGGCAGCCCCAGCTGGTCTCCACAGCTGCTCTGGGAATCTGTGCCAGGGTCTCACCACCCCCACGGGGAGGAATTTCTTCCCAATATCCAAATCTCTCCTCTTTTAGTTTAAAACCCTCTCCTTTTTCCTCACCATGGAAAAAGTCCTGTACCCCTGGTGGGGGTGGAATGGATGAGCTTTAAGGCCCTTCCAACCCAAAATGTGCTGGGATTCTGTAAAATCACTTTGCCAGGGCCAACACTGTCACCCAACCCCTGCCAGAGGGAGGAGGAAGTGAATCCCATTTGGGGCAAAAATAGCAATAAAAATAAAAACAATATTGGGACACCAGGGCTGTCTCTGGGGTCACAGAGGCTGAGGCCAAAAGTAATTTTCCTGCTGGGCCCTCCCCAGTCTCCCTCCCTTTTGCACAACCCATTTTTGCTCCAAATCTCCCCAAATCCCTCTTCCCTCTACTCAAGGCACAGCAGCAGCACGTGAGGGTGTGAAACACAACTTGTGGTTTACATCTCTTCCCATCTCATCGTTTCAAAGCACCGCTTTGAAGCAAATAAATTAACAGTTTGTTATTTATTATTCACCTGCCCAAATGAAGCCCTGGTTTAAAAGTGTTACGTGTGATGTGGCACGACACTGAAATTCAAAATAAAAGAGGGTGGAGGAGTGAACAGGAATAAGGAAAATTCATCAGCTTGGACATCCCTTTCCCAAATTTTTATTTTTTACAGTTTTTCTCGTTATCTATGAGCCACATCGTTAGACACTATCAAAAAATAAACCTGTTTCAGCTGTGCAACCTCAGGTTATGTCACCAAGAGATTCTCTTCCCATATAAAACCAGATTCCATGGTGTTACATCAGTTTTTGCAAGGAGAGTCAGAGCAAGGTTTTCCCTGCTCCCTGCCCTGTTTGTGTCCCTCTGTTTGCACAACCTCCATTCCCTGGAACAGCAAAGCCCCAGCCAGGAGCACAAGGAGCAGCCCAGGAAAGGGAGCAGGGAAAACCCCAAAAGGATCAGCCCTAAAAGAGCCAAAACCCCCTGAAAATACAGCAACAGCATTTCAGAGGCAGGAACACAGGAGATTCCAAAATGGGATTAGGGTCAGTGAGATTATTCAATTTCTGAGCACAGACAGGATTAATTATTAGAAGGCAGCTCGATTTTGGAGCATTTGAAGTTTCCCATTTTGCATCCAGCTCAGCTCATTTCACATTTCTACAGCTGAACAAGACCTGGGAACTACAGAGGTTCAGAAAGCTCGGGATTCCCTCACACTGAGGATTGAATCCAGCACAGAAATGCCATTTCTCAGGCTGAAGGTGCTCCCAAGGCTCACCACAGACTCTCATTCCTCAGAGACATCCCTGGAGTTGCCAAAATTTCGTTTTTACCAGGACAAACTGCCCCACGGACAGCCCAGGAGCAGCTCCTGCTCGCTGCAGGCTTTGGAGACTCCCAGAGGAAGCTGGAGAGGATGGAGCTTTTTGTGTTTTGAGGATGTGGAGGAGACTACACGGATGAAAAAAGGAAGAAAAAAAAAATAAATCTGGAATTATTTAATCCTGACAAGGAAACCCAGGACAGCTCCAGGTGACATCCCAGGGAAGATGGAGAAGAGAACCTGAGCCTTGGTGGATGAGTCCTCCCGAGCATCAGGAGTCACTCAAAGCACCAGGAGATGCCTCCTCTCCTCTCTGCTGTTATTGGGCTGCTCTTCATCAGGCAGGAAGCTGAGAAATCCCAAATAAAACCATGGATTGGGATCTGCTGGGGCATGTTCCACATGAAACCAGCAGCACAGAGAATTTTTAGGAGTCAACCTGGGTAATGTTTTCCCTTTTTGTTTGCTTTGCTGCAGTAAGTGGTGATTTTCTCTGTGGTGGCCACACCTCCTGTGAAGGGCCTAATCCCAAAATGCCCCATTCCCCGGAAAAAGAGAATTCCGATCTTCCTGGAATCAGAAACCCACATGCAAGCCCAATTTAAGGAGCTTTGCCCATATTTTATTCCTACAGTAAGGAATTATTATTATTATTAACCCCCCTCACGAGTGGATTTGTGAATTACCCAACAACAATGGCTCAGGAATTTGTTTACGTGGCTCCACAAAAGACAATAAATGAGCGCAAACCCAACCCAGCCTCCCCCTCTGCAACTCACACGTTATTTCAAGCCTCAAACAGACACAATATATTAGTCACAGCCCCAGATCTGGCTATTTTTACCCCAAAATAACGTTCCAGACTCCAAGGCCCTGCTTCCCCTTGCTCAGCCAGGGAAACTGCCCTGGCAGCACCCACAGGTGAGGAGGAAGAGGAGGAGGAAGAGGAGAATTAAACACCCACGGTCTTCATGACCTGACAATATCCCACAGCTCCCAGTCTCCAGACTTTTCTGCCCAGTTTTCCCCCTGTCCCATGAAATGTGAACTCTCCACAACCATCACAAACTGGTTTCTAGGAAGCACAGAGGAATTTCCACCCATTCTGCCCCTCTGGAAAATCAATCTAAGTGCGAACACACATTTTGGAAACTCTTCTGACCAGGCATAACCTCAGTGGAAAATCACAGATTTAAAGGAAAATTAAAACTTTCCAGGTTATGCAGGTGAGTGGGTCAGAGGTAATTCATGCTGGGGAAATGAAGGATTCTTTAGATTTGTAATCATGGAGTGGTTTGGGATGGAAGGGACCTTCAAACTCATCCAGTGCCACCTCCTGCCATGGCAGGGACATCTCCCACTGTCCCAGATTATCCCTCTCCAACCTGGCCTTGGACACTTCCAGGGATGGGGCAGCCACAGAACACAGCAACCAAAACAGCCAAGAAACAGGATGATGTTTAAAGGCACTTCTTGTAGCCCAAAATATTCTTTTCTGTAACACACCAACTCTTCCTGTATAAATATAGGTTTTAAAAAATTAATTTTAGGCCTCAAAGGCTCCTCGAGCATTTTGCTTCTTTTCCAACTTGTCTGTTTTTTTTTTACTATGAGAAGAAAATAACATTCCAGCAAAGAAAAAAACCCCACCCAAAAGAGGCCAAACAAAGCCTTTCCCCACTCTTTTTCCCCAATGAATTGGGTTCATCGTGTCCTGGTGCAACCCTGATGAAAACCCTCCCAAAACTGGAATGAACTCCAGCACTGCAAGGCTGGGGAAGCAAAGGATGTTGATTCCCTACGAGACATTCCCCCCAAAAATCTGCCACCAACCTGCTTTTGCTCTGTATTCAGCCACTCTGCAGCAGTGCAAAATAAAATGAAAAAAAATAAAAAAAAAAAACCTCTCAGGGGGGTAAAAAAAAAATAAATAAAAAAATCAGTGCAAGCAAGAAGAGCCCAGAACAGTAAATACAATAAATACAACAACCCTGGATAATGCAGGGCTCACGTGCAGGCTCCTCTCTGGAGCTCCCAGAGCACTTTCAGTGCCACAGAAACACGACTTAAAACACCTGGGCCCACCCCAAACTCACAGCTCTCACACGGGTCTGATGGAGGAAGAAAACAATCCCACGTGCAGGGCAGGACCACCAGCATTTCCTGCTCCTTTCTCACCCCCAGGGCTGAGGAATCCCTCCCAGAGCCTCTCCGGTTCACCACTGACCAGCGTTTTCCCTGCACCGCCATCCCACCCCTGTGCTACAGCCACGTTTTTACCATTCCAGGCTCTTTTTTGTCCCCTAGAGGGGCCGGGCAGTCCGGAGAAGCAGCGAGCAGGGATTTCCATCCTCCACAGCAGCGATGGGAAGTAAATCCCGCCGCTGCCCTTCCTCCCTACCCCCTCCTCCTCCTCCCACGGGAAGACAGCTGGGACAACAATGCGGCTGGAATCGCCCTGGCTCCACACTCCGCTTTGTGCCACGGCCTTTGAATAAATCTCATTTTTTCCCCTCCTCTCCTTCCGTCCTCTCCATCCCCCACCTCCCCGTAAGCAAATTTTTTTTTTATTTTTTTCCCCAGCTAAAAATTAAAAAAAAAGCGGCGCTGGGGGCTCTTTTTCCCCCCTGAACGCCTCCCCCCCCAAAGGCTCCGTGGTGTTTTCCAGGCGCATTTTCCCCACATCTCCTGCTCCATCATCAACTTGGCTGGCGGCTCTCGCACCCGCAGCAACACGTTGGCAGCAGCTCTGGCCCCCCCAAACCCCACCCCGGGAGGGTCTAACAGACGGGGGGACCCCCAAAATGGGGTGGGGGAGAAGTTTCACCCCCAAACTCGCACCCCCAGATTCTCCCCAGCCCCTTTCAGAGCAGGGAATCAGATGGGGGAATCCCCTCCCCAAAACGGATGGAGGGGGAAGAGGTTTCACACTGAGCACCCCAAATCCGGGAGTCCAGGCCTGACTCCCCCCCTTTTACACCCACAGACCCTCCCCAGGCTAAGCCCCCCACGGGACCCCCCAAAAACGGGGCGGGGAGAAGTTTAACACCAGCCC
>NW_005054625.1:67033-67358 GCF_000277835.1 Geospiza fortis
GGGGTTTGGGAGAGGAGAGGGGAAGCGGGAGAAAAGGGGGGTGCGGAAAAGAGGGGGACGGGAGAGGGGAGAGAGAGGGGAGAGGGGCGCACAGCGGGGAATGAGGGCTTTGGGAGAGGAGGGGGGAACCCCGGGGAGAAAAGGAGGGTGCGGAAAAGAGAGGGAGCGGAGAGGGGACGGGACCGGGGCTGCCCTGAGGATGCGGCTCCGGGATTGTCCCGGGGGGGGTGAAAGGATGGGGAGGGGGACACACACACATGACCGCGGACACACACACGACCAGGGAGACACACACATGACCGGGGGCACACACACACCACCGGGG
>NW_005054625.1:67553-85158 GCF_000277835.1 Geospiza fortis
GGGGGGCGTCCCCCGCCCCTCCGCTCCCTTCCGGGAGCAGCGAGTTCAACCAATCAGCGCGCGGCGCGAGGGTGACATCATGGTGACGTCATTCTCGCGGGAAAATCAAGCATGGCGGGGATGGCCTTGTGACCCCCCCCACCAACACCGACACCGATTTGTACCAAAGGGGTTTATTTGCATGTAAATAAAGATGTTCTCTGCGATATTTCCAAAAAAGTTGAAATTCCACTTTCCGCCCAAAAAAACTGCCGCGGGAGCCGGGATATTTACAATTCCAGCGATTTTCCAGCCAGGGATTTATGTACATCATGATAATCGAGGAAAAGGACCAGTTTCTTTTAATCTCCGTGTTCACTTCACCACCTGAGATTAAAAGGTTTGGCTTATATTTAATTTTCCACTTTATTTTTATCTTTCTGAATACTGAAAGATGTAAAATAATTGAGAATATAAGCAAAAATATTCCAAAAATAAACCATTTCTCAGAGCCCGAGCACTGACACCCCAAAGCTTCAGCGTGGTCATGCACCTCAGCTCTCCCAGGACTGACGTCATTGGAAGGGGACAGGGCACCAAAATGGGGTGAAAAGCTTCAAATTTGGGCTGGAGGAGACGTTGTTCCCTCTGTTCCCACCTTCCACAGGGGGAATTTTGGATACTGAGCTTTGGTCTGGGTGAGGGGAGAGGAAACGAGTGCAGCTTGTTCCTTTTCAAACAGGTTTTTGTGGCAATTTTGCTGCTTTCCCTTCCAACTTTTAGTGTACAGCACAGCAGGAAAACACAGCTCTGGCTGAGGATGAGTCCAGGGAGCCATCCTGGGGGATTCCCAGCCTGGATTCCACTTCAAAGTGCTTTTTTTGGAAGGCTGCTTGTGCCCCCTCACACAACTTGAATCAAAGTGATTTTGTCCCAAAAAAAATGATTAAAAAAAAGCAGGAGGTGGGGCTCCAGAGGCTGAGCTGGCAGCATTCCCAATGGAGCAGGGTGTCCAGCTGAATTCCTCTGGGATTTTGTTGCTGACATCCTCTTTGCAGCACCCCACGACTCCAACACTGTGCCAGGTATCAGCATTTGCTCCAGGTTTGGATTTAATTCCCATTTTCCTATCATTTCAAGCTCTGGCTGTGGTGTGCAGGACAGCAGGAGCAAAGGATAAATACTGGAAAATGTAAGGAGGGAAAAGTTCTGGGGGAAGTTTGGGAGACAGGCTCCCACGCTGTGTAGGAGCCCTGGAATTAAACTGGAGGCAGGAGCAAGGGGTGAAAAATCCCTACAATTATCGCATTAAAAACACTTTCCAAAAAAGCTGGAAACCAAACAGCTTTCCTGGGGTGCCCCTGGGGTCAGCCCAGGATGGGAAATTTCAGTGGTTTAAAAGAAAAACTCAAATCCTTGCCAACTTTTCATGCTGCATCCCCAAAGGTGAAGCACAATCTCAATTCCCACGGGGAAATCCTGGCCTCCAGCACCACCAGGAAAATCCAGTGGGAGCAGGATCCTGCTCAGTCCATAATTCCACAGGAGATGTGTTTGCAGAACTCCTGATTTCCCACATTCCACTCGAGTGAATCAGATGAAACTGCTTTTAAAAATAAAACACTCTCCTGAGCCTCTTTTCCTTTCAGGGACCACAAGATCAGCCCGGAGAGGATGCCTGAGTCATGCTCCTAATTCCAGCCAAAAGGGGAAAATCCATCTTCTAAGGAAATCAACACTTCTGCGGCAGCTCTGATCCCAGCTGAGCCACTCTGAGATTGTTTTCCAAGCAGGACAAGGGCTCCTTTAGCTGGAGAATCCTTCCCAGGATTGTGACAACTCCCAGCACAGCAGCACGAGGAGATTCCAGGGAAGCTTGGTGCAGGCAGGAATCCCTTTTCCATTGAGATTTGCTGGAATTCCACTGTGCTGGAACGTCACCAAAGCTGCAGAGCCACCCAAAGCCATGGGCTCTGCCCAAATTCCCACTGGGGGAAAACGAGGAGCACGAGGTGTTCCCACGTGGAGGTGAATAAATAGCTAAAATAAATGGGAAGGCAAATCCAAGGCAGCAGCAATCCCTCAGAGCCATGACCTGGGATAAAACCCTGATTTCCATGAGGAAACAGCGCCCAGCTTGAGCTGGGCACTGAATGAAGGAATGCCATGGGAGTAAAATAAATTAAAAACCTCGTGGTTTTCCTTCTTCCAAAGAATTAAAACCCAGCCTTAAAACATTTTCCTAAAATAATTACTTTAAAACTTCCTACATCCAAAAGGAGCTTATCCTGAATGGGAAGAGGGCAGAGGGACTGGGATCTCCCAGACCAGCCTATGTCTGTTTGCTCCATCTGGGAGCTGCTCCCGCATTCCCACACTCGGCTCCATCCCCGTGAACTCCCACAGGGATGATAATACTCATAAATTCATGAAGAATGGAAGTGCCCACAGGATGAAGGCCACAGGCAGGGACCTGGCTGCTGGCACTCACATCCTTCTGCACAGACCTTGGTGGTCTGAAAATCTTGGAAATACTTTAGAAATACTTATTTTTCCCCTCTCCAAACAGATCTGTGTGGCAGGCTTGAGATGAATCCTTCCTTCCTTCCCTCCAGGACTTGCAGACAGCTCATCTGAGAGAATTAATTGCCAATTAGAGCAACATCCATGAGATCATCATCCTCCTCCCCGATGAGGAACTCGGGGCTGGCCCGGGACGGCCGCTCGGCCGAGAGGATGGCGTTGCTGGCCATGGCCAGAGACTGATCTGCTGAGATGGGAGACTTGGACCAGCTCTCAGGCTTCATCCCGTGGGATTTCTTCTTATCCCTGTCCTTATCCCGCTCCCTCTCTCTGTCCCTGTCCTTGTCCTTCACTTTTTTCTTCTCCTTTTTGTGCTTCTTGTGCTTCTCGGCGCTGTACTCGGGCAGGGGCCGGATGCCATCGTCAGAGCTGGGGCTGTTCTGGTAGGATTTCTCGGCGATGGAGGAGCCCGACTCGCTCTCGCTGTCGATGTTCTGGGGGGTGTAGGCCGGGGATTTGCTGTGGCTGGGGGAGCAGCGCTCGTGTTTGGGGGTGGAGCCGCTGATCAGAGGGGATCCGTAGCTTTTGGAAGAAGCCATCTGAGGTCTCAGCCCGTCCCCGCCGCCTTCCCCGGGTTTCTGCAGAGTCACTTTGGCTTTAATGCTGGGGGAGCCACCATCGTGTTTGCTGATGATAATTTTGGCCACTCCGGTGCTTCCGACGTTTTTGGAATCCGAGTTCTTCTTGGAAGAGTCAACGGATCCTCCAGAAACGGAGACCTTCGATTTCTCCTTGTCGCTCTTCTCCCGCTTTCCCTGGAACTCCCCTCCAGACATGTTGTGTTTGGAGGACATTGTATGGCTTGAGGAATTGGAACTCGGCCCCATCTGCCCATCCATGGGGTCCTCTCCACCGGGCCCGCTCGTGACCACCCCGTGCTTCAGCTTGTCAATGACTGCAGTCAGAGATGGCTTCTTGTTTCTGCTGGGGGACTTCCCTTTGGAGCTTCCATGCTGGTTCTGGGATGAAGACATGGAAGACCCACTGGATGAAAAGGAAGATGAAGATGCCGTGGAGGAATTGGATGAGGGAGGTGGCTTCTGTGACATAGACCCGGAGGATCCCATTCCTGAAGAGGATTTCATGCTCGAGCTTGATCCAGTGCCAGACATGTGGGACCCACCAGAACCTGAACTGATGGGTGACTTCGCTTTAGATGACGGGGGAGTACCCGGGACAGGTTTCATAGGAGAGGCGAGTTTGTCAGACCCCCCCGAGGGCCTCGAGTGGGATGGGGAGATGTTTGGTTTGCTCATGGAAGGGTTCATGAGGGACGATGGCTTTCCTTGAGGTTTCATCTTGGCGCTGCCAGAGCCGGTGCTGAGGCCGTGCTTGGTGATGGGGGAGGATCCCGGCTTTCCCACCGACTGTGCCGAGCCCTTGGACTGACCCGAGCCAGAGCCGCCTTGGCTGGAGTAGAGGCTGCTGCTCATCTTTGAGCCAGAAGACCCTTCTGATTTGCTTTTAATTTTGCCTGAGGTTGAAGAGGAGGAAGAAGAGGAGGAGGAGGAAGAATGGCTATGATGGCTTTTGCTGCTGGAGGAGGTGACAGAACCACTACTTGTGTACTGGCCGTGTGAAGATGGTTTGCCAACAGTCACTGTTCCTTTTGGGATCTGAATGGTTATTTTTGGAATAGGAGGAGTAGCTACCCCGGGAGGAGTCTGGGATCTGCCCGAACTCCCCGGAGATTTGGACCCACCTGTGCTTGCTGGTGGCGTGAAGGGCCTGTTGGATGAACTGTGAGATGGAGATTTCCCATCTGTCTCCTGCTTCTTCCTCTTTGGGAGTTTCTCTTTGCTTTTGCCATCACTGGATGGCGTCCGGCTGCGCTTCCCTGGCTTCCCATCCATCCCAGCACCTGCCATGGCACTTCCAGACCCATTGCCTTCCTTTACCCGTTTCTGAGACTTCTCTTTTCCTAAATCCCCCGTGTTCAGCAAAGGGCTCTGACCTCCACTGTGGTGCTCCATGATGTCAGAGGACCCCAGTGCTTTGCTGGCAGCTGCAATAATACTAAAATCCACCGTATCGGACGGAGCGCTCCCCTTAAATTTATTTTCCCCCCCGTCACCCCCCAAGACTTGCACCCCCAAATTAGTTAGAGCCTGGGGGGCATAGCCCTTGAAATCATCAGTGTCTCCGCTCTGACTGCTCTCATCAAAGTATTCCTCCCCAAAACCACTCTGGCTCTGACTGTTCAGCAAGTCAGGGTTGAAATCTACCCCGTCTGGAAAAAAATGGTTGGAGGAGTCGCTGTTGGGGCTCACAGCGGCGTCCGCGATCAGGTCCGCGGGGTCTGTGTAGGGGTTCTCACTACTGTTGGTCTGAAAAACATCGGGGTCAAAGAGGGCACTTTGTGAATGTCCTGAACTAGAAGAATCTCTGACTGGAGTCCCAATGGGTGGGCAGTCCTCAGTACTGGTGGGCAGCTTGGAAGCCTCCTCAGCTATATCCGAGAGGATGTCGGTGACATCGGCCCCGATGCTGTCCGAGCTGGACAGGCGAACCATCCTCTGGATGCTGGGCTGGGCGTGGGGCAGGGCCTGGGGGTATGTGGTAGGAGGAGTGCTGCACTGGCTGGGTGCTGGAGTAATATGAGGGGTGTCCAGGGTGTCTGCAGTCATGTTGACATCAAAAATGGGGTTCTGGGAGTCAACATCCATGGAAAAGAGCTCCCTCTGGAAATCGTCCTCAGTCTGGTGCTTGGGCTTGTCGGCCGGCACGCGGGATTTTTTTTTCTTTTGTTTATTTCCCCCAGGGCCCATTTCCATTCTGGGGGAGCCAGAGGAAGAGTTCTGCCTTTCCAGAGGGCTGCTCCCATAAAGAGTGGAGAAATCCTGAGGAGGATTCTCCTTAAGAAGGTTCATGAGCATGGGGTGGTTCTTGGTGTTGCTGGCTGGTGAGGATACTGGTGGTGGTGTGTGGTGGGGAGGGGTTGGACTTGAGCCAATGGTAGACCCCACACTCCCTGTGATCTGCAACAAACTAGTGAGAATAGGGTTCTGAGACACTTTGCTGAAGTCCTCCCCATGGCCCACCGAGTCATGCCTCTCTTTCATGCTTATGCTCATGTTAAACAAAGTAGTGATGGGCCCCCCAGGAAAAGTGTTGGTTGGGGTGGTGGTCCCACTCATTGGGTTGCTGCCTGTGGTCATGCCATACCCTGGGCTGCTGGCTGGGGGCAGGTTTTTCTTCACCATGTCTTCAACTGTCTCTGCAATGAGGGACAGGGCTGGCGTGTCGGCTTGGATGGTTTCTGCTTTCCTACGGATGGCTCTCATGGTGACAGGGATGGACATGCACCTGCAAGACACAGCACAGGGTCAGGTGGGGCTGGCTGCCCTCAGCAGAGGTCACTGGGGAGGTTTCACACCTCCAGCAGGTATAAAATGAGCATTCAGGGCCTTGCACAGGAGAGCAGCAGGTCCAGGTTTATGTCCCGCTTTTCTGCTTGAATTCAGAGAGACACCTGCACTTGCAATCCCAGAGGGAGGATTAATCAATTATCTCTAATAACTGATAGCTGACAGATCATTATCTGCTAGTTAAAGAGCACAGAATCATGGAATGCTTTGGTTTGGAAGGGGCCTTAAAGCTCATCCAGTCCCATTCTCTGCCATGACAGGGTCACCTCCCACTGTCCCAGGCTGCTCCAAGCCCTATCCAGCCTGGCCTTGGGCACTGCCAGGGATCCAGGGACAACCACAGCTTCTCAGGGCACCTGTGCCAGGGCCTGGCCACCCTCACAGGGAGGGATTTCTACCCAATATCCCACCTAGAACTACTGCTTCAGTTTAAAGCCATTCCCCTTGTCCTGTCTTCATGAAGGAATCTGGGTTGTTACTCCAATTCTGGCAGAAAACACCTTGGTAAACCTGATTTCCTACAACCTTATAAAAATCCCAGGAGCTTAAAGCCCATCCAGTTCAACCCCTCTGCCATGGGCAGGGACAGCTTTCTGAGCTCAATAATCAGTGATAACACCACATTCTCCTCAGGGATAACAAGTCTATAATGTGCTGGAAGCAAAACCAGTGGTTCCCACCCAAAAGGTGAGAGGAGTGTTGTGCCCTGGGAATGTCCTGCTTTGTTCTGAATGGGACTGAGGTGATAAAAGCTCTATGTAAACAACAAACTCAAAAATCAGTAGCTACAGTTCAATATCTGGCACTGAATTTTCAGCATGGCTCTGAGTTCTTCTCTCCTGCAAACAACCATAGAACAGCTCCAGAACTGCTGGATAAACACAAGACGGAGCGGAGCTCATCTGTGTGACTGGGAGAGCACAAGGTGGGACAAAATCCCAGCTTACCTTTGAACAACCTTGGCAATGAAATCATCTGTACAGATGAGGGCATCAGACAATCCTTTGTAGAGCTTACAGTTCACGTGGCTGGAGTCCTGCACATCCATCACCACTGCAAGAGAGCAGGGAGAGATCAAAACGCTGCACACAGGGTGAGGAAACCCTGCCAGCCCTCCCAAAAATGCTGCTCCTGCTGCCCCTGAGGCCACTTACCACACACCAGGGAGTCGTTCACAGGGTGCTGGAAGGATACACTGAAACAGGAGTCAGAGAGAGGACAAACTTCAAACTGCAGGATCCCAGGAGAATCTGAAAAACACGAGAACTTTTAACTGAGGGAACGGTGGAGATGAACCAGCGTGCATTCACAATTTCTAGAAAAATCCTTTCGCTCAGGATTTTTCTCCTGGGAAGCTGAGAAGCCTCAGAGAAAGAGGAAAACAAGAATTATCTGATTTACTTCTCCTGTGTTTTGCTCCTTCAGAATGTGTTTGGAGATTGTTTCATTGGTTTCTGCTGTGAGTTTTTTTCACTCATTGGCCAACTGGGGCCAAGCTGTGTCAGGACTCTGGAGAGAGTCACGAGTTTTCATTATTATCTTTTCAACCTCCTGTAAGTATCCTTTCTGGATTCTTTAGTACAGTTTAGTACAGCATTCTTGATATATTAATATATATGATATATATTAATAATAATAGTATTAATATAGTATAATAAAATAATAAATTAGCCTTCTGAAAACATGGACTCAGATTCATCATCCCTTCCTGCCACAAATACAATAAACCAGGGCCTCAAAACCCCCACACAGATGGGGGAAAATATACAAAGGAAGCAGCAGAGGCTTCATTTTTGATGAGGAAAAACGCCCCAAAGCTCATCATTCTCATTTCATATTGCTCTGGAGGTGGCACTCACCTTCCTTCAGGACTGTCCTCTTGACACAGCTGCCTATGAGGGTGTTGTAGGCCACCTGGTGCCGGATGAGGCTGAGGATGAGGGGCACCCTGCCGGGGTGCTGGAACGCGATTTTGCTGAGCAGAGTCCCCTGGAGGCTCCGTCCGTCCGGGAGAGGAGCGTCCTTGTTCAGGAAGTAACAGTGCTGCTGTCCTGGAAGAGCCTGACCAACAATCCCTGCTTCAGAAGGGGATCATGGACACCCAGCAGTGCTCAGAGGCCACTGACACCGTGTCACCTTTGGACAAACACTGAGGATGTTTTCCTTCCACTCTGAACATCTGAATTCCTCAGCAGTAATACTGCCCAACAACATTCACTGTTCCCACTAAAACAGTTTCACACTGGATGGCATCCCCTCTGGAATTAACACTCATCCATAAATTTAAGGATTTCTCCCAAAATGCTGCAATTCATTCAGCCACACATCACTGGACAAAAGGAAGGGACAGGCTCAGCCCCTCTGCTCTCCTCCCTGCAGCTGCACTCCAACAGCAAAGCATCTTTCAATACCTCATTTTCCTAAGCACCATGCTGATCACAGAATCATGGAATGGTTTGGGTTGGGAGGACCTTAAATGCCATCCAGTGCCACAGACTGGGACACTTCCCACTATCCCAGATGACCCCAAGCCCTGTCCCTGGACACTGCCAGGGATGGGGCAGCCACAGGATCCTGTACATGAATCCTAATGCTTGAAGAACAAATTTTGTCTGTGAATAAATGTCCTGCTCTGTTCTGAACGTGACTGAGGTGATAAAAGCCCTGTGTAAACAATAAGCTCAAAAATAAGTAGCTACAGTTCAACATCTGGCACTGAATTTTCAGCATGGCTCTGAGTTCTCTCCTCCAAACAACCACAGAACAGCTCCAGAACTGCTGGATAAACACAAAAATCATCTGTGTGATTGGGGGCACAAGGAAGCCATTTTGTTATCCCATTTGGAAGGCAGCTGAAGGCCCTGAGATGGTGCTGTGGATGGCCCAGGCTGGCTGGCAGTGCGCACTTACGGCGTAGAATCGCATGTTGTGGTTCAGGGGCAGCGGATCGGCCTCCTTGGACAACTCAAACTGGGTGATCAGCTCATAGAGGGGCACAAACGTGGGTGGTGTGTCAAACAGGGGGATACCTGAAAGGAAAAGACAGCAGGGGATGATGGCAGCTGAATCCAGGGAGAGATGGTGGTCAGATTTTCTGGAAAAATCCCTTCGCCTAAGATTTTGCTGCTGGGAAGCTGGGAAGCTTCAGAGAAAAAGGAAAACAATAATTATCTGATTTGCTTCTCCTGTGTTTCACTGCTTTGGAATGTGTTTGGTGATTGTTTCATTGGGTTTCAGTGAATTGTTTGGACTTATTGGCCAATCAGGGTCAAGCTGTGACTCTGAAAAGAGTCCCAAGTTTTCATTATTACTTTTTTAACCTTCTGTAAGTATCCTTTCTGTATTCTTTAGTATAGTTTAGTATTCTTCAATATAATATAGTATCATAAAATATAAAAAAAAAAAAAAAACAACAAAATGTTTTATCACAGAATAATAATTTAGCCTTCTGAGAACATGGAGCCAGATTCATCATTCCTTCCTTCCTCTGGGGACCCAGCTAATACAATAAAAACCTGCCCAGGTGTTATTAAGAACAGCACAAAACCCCAAGCACATGTTAAAAATCAGCAGCATTTACTGATAGCCACGAGGGAACATTAATAAAACCCCAGAGATGTGTCTGACAGGTCTGCAACCCACCTGTGCAGCTCTGCAGTTTCTGGATGAAAGCTCGAGACACCGGAATGGGACGTGGGAATTTCAGGAAGAAGCAAGCAGGCAAGTCCACGCTGTTGGCACTGGTGATCGAGGAGAAAGATGGAGTTCTGGAAGAATGGGGGGACAAAAGGTCCTGTGAGCTGCAGGGCTTCTGCTTTCACCTGACACAACATTTATGTTTGCTCAAATACACCTTAAAAATGAAGGCACTCCTCAGAAGCACCTGACAGCCCTGAAATGTCACTGTCATATTTTCTGAAAAATTTTCTCCTGGGAAGCTGAGAAGCCCCAGAGAAAAAGGAAAACAATATTATCTCATTTGCTTCTCCTGTGTTTTGCTGCATTGGAATGTGTTTGGATATTTTTTTTTTATCTAGCATGTGAATTGTTTTAACTTAATGACCAATCACAGTCCAGCTGTGTCAGGACTCTGGAAGAGAGAGTCACTGGTTTTTTATTAGCATTTTGTTAAGCCTTCTGTAAGTATCCCTTCTCTATTTTTTAGTACAGTTTTTAGTATAACATTCTTTTATATACTATAATACCATAAAATAATAAATTAGCCTTCTAAGAACATGGAGTCAGATTCATCCATCCTTCCAAACGCTGGAGGTCTCAGAAAACACCACACTGAAACAGGCATTTCTTGGCCTAAAGGCAGCAGATGTGGAATTCCCGTAATGCTGTGACAATCCCCCCAGCTGAGTGCTGGCCTCAGGTCCTGCCCTTACCCTTTGCTGTCCACAGGATGGGAGCCCATGATCAGAGGAGCAATTGGAAGTTTGTGCATTGCCATGGTTCCCTCCACTGTCACTGACACGTTCATACCCAGCGAGCGAGGAACTGCAGGGGGAAGCAGGAGAAGATGGAAAAAAAAAACCCCACCAGTGGCAAGTTCTGTGGATTAAATATGAATTAAATATACTCTTCATCCCTGGAAGTGCTCAAGGCCAAGTTGGATGGGGCTTGGAGCAACCTGGGATAGTGGAAGGTGTCCCTGCCCATGGAACTGGATGAGCCTTGGAGTCTCTTCAAACACAAAATATTCTGTGATTCCATAAAATATTACTCTGGCTTTCCCCACAAGGCACAGAGCTCACTGTTCACCTTCAGGACCAAATGGACAACAGCCAAACTGACTCTTCTACCCAAATCCCCATTTCCCTCTTGCCAGGTGGACCAATTGCATCATCCTCAAAATATTTTCCAAATGTATTCGCGAGTTCATACTTTGCTCTTTGCAAAGCAAAACAAATTATGATTTTGGAAAATTTCCCTCTCTTTTTTTCCCTGACAACTGGAGCTTGGTTTTGGCATTGTAACAAGAGCCAGATGTCCATGCATAAAAACAAACTTTCAGTATGATGGGAGAGGCATAAGGCTGGATGGGGGATAGTGGAAGGTGTCCCTGCCCATGGCAGGGGATTGGAAGTGGATGAGCTTGGTTTAAACCCAAACCATTCTGGGATTCTATGTTCTTATTCAGGTAACAAAACAAATCTGATGTTAAAATAAGATTCACTGCAAGGGAAAAGGCTCTGTGTCCCAGCAGATCCCCAGCTCACCTACCATTGTTCTCGTGCAAAACCACAGGGGCTCCAGTGCCATCCTCAAATAAATCATAGGGGGAGACGTAATATTTGAGGTTCATCAGGAGACCTGGGGGAGAGAAACTCCTCATGAGGCATCCTGAGAAGTCATCCTGATCATCCCCACCCCACAAAGCCACACAAACACCCAAAGATTTTGTCCCTCTTTTACTTTATTATTTGTCATCAGTTAATGTGGAACTGTGACCCATACTTCAGGCCAGGAACAAAGAATTTTTTTAATTAATTAATTTAAATTAATTCATTTTTTTAAGAGTGAATCACAGGTACCTCCACTCCTGGGGGTGAGATAGCCAACACTGCCATGGAGGATCTTGTCCAGGGGGTTTGCATTGGTGGCTTGCCTGCAAGAGAGGCAATCACAGTCTGAAACAAGCCACAGCCACACCTGAAGCCAAAATCCAAGTGCTGAGACTGATTTCAACTCAAAATTCACGTTTCTGGGACCCAAAGAGGGATTGATCAAAAACTTCCCACTGTACAGGCAAAACAAAAGCTGCTTTACCCTCTACAGCATGGCTGGTTTATCACTGAACCTACAGCAGTGAAACAAGGCCAAAGCTTTCTCAATTTAAACCACATCATCACTGAATCCACCTGTTACAAACTTTTATTTTGCCTTTTAGACTCTCTTCCAATCAAATCCTGCAGTTAAAAAGGAATTTCTCAGAGCTCTAAGCATTTATAGATACTTAGAAAACCACACAGACACCACAAAACTTACCAATACATCCCAGCCATCTTTTGGAGATCCAACTCCAAGGACTGCAGAGCCAAGTACATTTTAGTTTTAAGTTTGCTTAGAGGAAAAAACAAAAACAATAAAACAATATAAGAAAACTTGAAAGAACTGTGAAGTGCAAACCTACAAGCTTGGAGGGTTTTTTAATGTTATATGTGTGGGTATAAATAAATGTATTCTAGACTTGTTATTTCATTTTATATATGTGGATATAAATATATCCTGGACTTACTTGTCCCCTGGCAGCTTATACAGGTTCACAAGTCCCCTCAGATGCTTTGAAAACTCATCAAAATTTTTCTCTCTGAAAGGAAAAAGGTGGAAGTTACCAAGTATTCAAATGAGTAAGAGATAGGTTTCATTTTAAAAAGTGATATTAATAAAGATGCTGAGCCACTTAAAAAAAAGACTTTTGCTACATGAAAATGTGTTCTTTACATGATCCAGCTTTAATGTGCTGTGGGCTTTGAAGATACCTTGCACAGCAGCCAGAATCACAAGATCTGAGCCAAAGCCAGAAAATCCCCTGGAGAAGTGAAGACACTTTGTGGGGAAGGAGCAGTTGTGAAGAATTTTGTGTTTCCAGACATCAAATAGCATCAGATCATTACAGCAAAGAGAAAACACAACAACCCTCCCCTGTCACTCACCTCAGATGTTGCACCAGCTCTGGACAGCTCTGAAAAGGAAGGAACACACAAGGATGTCAGTGTGGGATGCAGCCACTCCAGGCTTTGTGCAGCTCTGCAGCTGGGAAATATCAGAGCAGGGAAATTCCCAAACATCAGCTTTTCCTGGGAAGCCACACAATGCTCACAACCACTTGCTGTGGTTCTACTTCTGCCCCTCAAGCCCTGCTGGGACAAGTCCAGGTAATAATATTTCCTCTTAAATGATTAATTTGAAATAAACTTCTCAAGCTGGGAAGATTTAGGTTGAAAATCTATGAGCTTACATAGGGATATTAAAGATGAGTTGTTTTGAGGAGAGGCCAATCAAACACCAAGCTCAAACTCTCCTCCACATGCAGAAGGGCATTTTCTCCCAGCACTCCACAATTTTTAACTTTCCATTCCCAGATCTGAGCTTTGTAAGAATAACTTCCCTTGGAAACACAGCAAAAACTTCCATAAAATTCTCAGAAAAACTGAGGTAACTTCCCCAAATAATTTTGCAAGTTGTGAATCCATAGTGTGCATTGATTAGAAAATCCCACAGGAGCAAACTACTCTGGGTCTAAGGGAATGTTAAATAAAACCCATTTCCTCTGCTCAAAATAAAGAGAATCCCAAAAGCACAATGGTTCCTCTTTGCCAGGAATACACACCACGGGGTTTTCTCCATGGTGAGCCACCTTGACATCACAGAGCAGCCCTGTAGGGTCCAGCTGCACCTCCACATAGAACATGTCAGAGGTGATGTAACACTCGGTGCCGTTCGCACTCAGGTGGGACCCGAGGCTGCCGGAGGAAACACAAGAGGAATCGCTGTGAGATGCACAGAAAAACCCCACACAGCCCCCAGGAAACCCCACAAAATCCCTGAATCCAAGCACACAAAACCCCCCACTCCAAGCACACAAAACCCCACAATCCAACACACAAAATCCCCAACACAAGCACACAAACCCCTCGAATCTAAGCACACAAAATCACCCCAATCCAAGAGCACAAAACCTCACAATCCAACACACAAAATCCCCAACACAAGCACACAAACCCCTCGAATCTAAGCACACAAAATCACCCCAATCCAAGAGCACAAAAAAGCCCCCAATCCAAGTACACAAAACCCCCCAATCCAACACAAACCCCACAAAACAAACCCCCCAATCCAAGCACCCAAAACCCACAAATCCAAGCACACAAAACCCTTGAATCTAAGCACACAAAATCACCCCAATCCAACACAAACCCCAGAAAAAAAAACCCCCAATCCAAGCACCCAAAACCCCCAATCCAAGCACACAAAACCCTCGAATCTAAGCACAAAAAATCACCCCAATCCAAGAGCACACAAAACCCCACAAATCCAACACACAAAACCCCACAAATCCAACACACAAAACCCCACAAATCCAAGCACCACAAGGCTCTGGGGTGGGCAGAGCAGCAGCAGCAATCTGAGCCATTCAGAGGAGCAGACCCACCCGCTCTGCCTGGCGATGGACTCCAGGCGATCGGTCATGGCAGGCAGAGATGACACTGATGGAGGGAACAAAAACCAAACTTTAGGGAAAAGATCCAACATCCTCTAAGGAATTCCCACCAGCAATGAACCAAATCTGAGCTGGTTACTCCCTCCCATGTCTGCTCACACTGCCCCATGTGCAACCACACAGGATCTGTCCCCAAATACAGACATGAGGGTGTGCACAGAGAAACCCAAATATTCCCAAACTGCAAGGAGAAAACGGAATTTCTGCAAGTGGAATCCAGGTGTGGGCACTCACAGAATCAAGGAATGGTTTGGGTTGGGAGGGACCTTAAAGCCCATGAGGGACCCAAAGCTATGAGCAGGACACCTCCCACTCTCCCAGGCTGCTCCAAGCCCTGTCCAACATTTTCAGGGATGGGGCAGCCACAGCTTCTCTGTGAGAGAATTTTATTTTCCCAATAAAAGCAGCACAGCCTGACTGTCCTGCCTGGCACTGAGCTCAGTGTGTGATGGACCCCTGAGCACCAGGAACACCCTGTGTGGTTTTTATGGAGCATTTCCATAGTATTTTCCACCCTTTGGAGAGCACACAGAGAACACACCAACCTTTCAGGGCCTTCTGCAGGGTCTCCAAGCAGCTCACCAGGTGCTGGTGTCCCCCTGAGTTCAGCACCACACGTTTTTCCTTGGGCAGACAGAAGAAAAAAAAAATCATTTTTCCTTGTTCCTCCTATGGTAACTTCTGGGCAGCCAAGTGAGGTTTATTTAGATAATTAAAAGCAGATTAGATTTCATCCCCAAATTACAACATCTTGATTCCTCTAGATGAACAGTATCTGTTTACAAGCAGATTACAAAGGCAGGCCTGGAATTGAGTTATTTCCTTTTTAGTAACTTGGTCTAAATAGGCCTGAGCTGAGAGTTTTAGAGGTGGTGACAGAAAAATAAAGAGCTGGACAAACTTTTAATACTTGAGTATGGGCAGAAGGCTTTGCTGAGATCTCTCCTGCCTCCTGCTCCTCTTTCCCCCACCCACACCAATATTTTAAACCCATTTTTGACTGAGCCAGGGCTGAGTGTTGAGTGTCACTGAACAAAAACAATATCCACAAAACAACAAGTGACTGCTCCACAAAACAATATCCTGGAAGGGTAAGTAGCAGAAAATACAAGTTTGTGCCTTTTCCTGGCACTGAGCACTAATCTGTAATTAGGGGAGGGAAAAACACATCAGGGAGGTTTGGACATCCCTCCCTGCCCTGTACCCCTCAGAAGAGAGTGAAACCAAACCAAACCAAAAACAGCTGGAAGAGACCTAAAACCCAAAACAAAGGCATGAGCAGAGAAGCTGCAGGCAGGTCCTGCTCAGAGCCCAGCAATGCTCACCATGACCTGCCGGACCAACTTCATGGTTTCTGTCCAGGGCCGGTTCTGGCTGTACTTGGCGTGGAGCCTCTCCAGGAGGGAGCTCATCTTGTTCAGCTTCTCTGCCTCTGGCACACAGGAATGTTCAGGAAACACCATGAGCCAATTTTGGAAGCTTTACAATTCAGAAAACTTCCCACCTTTAAGCTGATTTCAAAGAATTTTCTACCCGCTGGTTTAACCACAGACCTCGAGGTGAGGGAAATGTTATGGACCATCCCAGGTTGTTAAAACTAAAGGATCATGAAAATCCCATGGAATTCCTGTCTGGAAAATGCCCAGCTCCTGTTCTGCACCATCCCTGAGTGGTGAGGCCTCAACAGGTTCAGTTCTGTCAGGACTGGATCCCCAGGGTTAGACCTGGGGCAGGAAACTCAGGGTTTGGGAAACACGGGGTTAAAGCAGTGAGGTGAGTTTTGTGTCCTGGATTCCCCCTCTGCTCCCTCTCCCAACTTCTTGAAAGGTCCTCACACCTTCCATCATGAAAATCCTCAGCCAAGTCATTCCAGCTGCCAGTTGGCACAAATTCTGTGCTCAGACAGACAGCAGGACATGGGGGAGTGGCTGGAGCTGTGCCAGGGGGGTTTAGGTTGGATTTTGGGAAAAGTTCTTCCCCCAGAGGGTGGCAGGACATGGGGGAGTGGCTGGAGCTGTGCCAGGGGGGTTTAGGTTGGATTTTGGGAAAAGTTCTTCCCCCAGAGAGTGCTCAGGCACTGCCCAGACTCCCCAGGGCACGGTCACAGCCCCAAAGCTGACACAGCTCCAGGAGTGCTGGGACAAGGCTCTCAGGGACAGGGTGGGATTTTTGGGGTGTCTGTGCAGGGCTGGGAGCTGGACTTGGATGGTTCTGTGGGTTCCTTCCAGCTCAGCACATTCCATGAGTCCACAACCAGCTCGAAGCTGAGGGTGGTGTCCCCTCAGTGCTGCTCAAGAGCCAGGAGGGGACAAAGCAGTGGATGAGTGACTGGAAGGTGACAGAGAGAACACGGCTCTCAGGAACACTCAAATCCTGTATTTTATTGCCAAGAGACAGAGCTTTCCATACTTTCATGTCAAAAAACCCCAGTGGGCATCATTCCAGGATAAACCCTGTCCCCAGCCCCAGAGGGTCCAAGGCAAACACGACATTTTGGTGTCACCTCACAGGATCCACCTGTCAAACTTCCTTACTGATGCTCTCCTAGCCCACAGACCTCACATTGAGTACTCCAAATCCAATGTAAGGAAGGAATGAATGTGCGCTGGGTGTTTTGGAATCTCCTGCTCTGGAGACATTCCAAACCCACCTGTATCCCCTGCTCTCTGGCAGAGGGGTTGGACTGGATGATCTCCAGAAATCCCTTCCAACACCAGCTACTCTGAGGTTTTGTTTTCAGGCACTTTATACCTCTCAGCTGCATCAACACAGGCTGAGGAGGTGGGAAGGGACCCCTGGAGCTCATCTGGTCCAAGCCCCCTCCTCAATCAACAGCGAGCTGGCCAAAATCCCAGGAGAGAGCTGGAAAGGACCTCTGCACATCACCCAGCCCAACCTCCCTGGCCAGGCAGGATCACCTGGGATGTGACCAGCTGGGTGTGGAATTTCTCCAGAGAGGGAGACCCCACACCCTCCCTGGGCAGCTGCTCCAGGGCTCCGACACCCTCCTGGAAAGCAGCTCTTCTTCATATCGAGGTGGAATTTGTGGTGTTTCAGTTTCTCCATTGCTCCTCGTCCTGTCGCTGACTGAACAGAGTCTGGCACCAAACCCTGACACCTCCTGGGGATTTCTGTACGGATTTATGGGATCCCCTCCCAACCTTCTCTTCTCCACAGCAACCAGGCCCGGCTCCGCTCTCCCTCCTCATCACAGAGTTGCTCCAGACCTCAAATCACCTTTGAGACCCTCGCCCGCTTCACTCTGCTGGGCGTCACCTCATCCCCAGCCCCCACAGGGCCCCCCTCGCTCCCTCAGTGGGCCGGCGGGAACCCCCGCGTCCCTCGCGCCGCACTCACCCTCGGCGCTGCCCGGCGCTGCCTTCATATTGCAGGTCCGGGGCCGGGATGTAGAGAGGGAGAGGGAGCGGAGAGGGATCGGGAGCGG
>NW_005054625.1:86225-88184 GCF_000277835.1 Geospiza fortis
GGAGCGGTGATCAAGCCGCTGGTGGAGTACGATGACATCAGCTCGGACTCGGACACCTTCTCGGACGATGTGGCCCTCAAGCTGGACAGGAGGGACAACGAGGAGAGGAGGGCGGAGAGGAGCGAGAGGGCCCAGAAGCACCGGCACCACCAGCACAAGCGGCTCCGGGAGCTGATGAAGAGCAAACAGGCGGAGAAGGACAGGAAGTTGGAAAAGAGCCTGGATGCTTCCAGCAGGTCCGCCAAGGAGAGGATATCGGGATCCTCCAAGAGGCTCCTGGAGAGCGAGGAGCACCCCAAGGCTCTCTCCTCCAAGAGCAGCAACAAGGAATCGCGCTCGGCCAAGGCGCACAAGGAGAAGTCCAGGAAGGAGCGGGAGCTCAAATCCAGCCACAAAGAGCGCAGCAAAAGCCATCGCAAAAGGGATGCTCCCAAAAGTTACAAAACCATCGACAGCCCCAAGAGGAAATCCAGGAGCCCTCACAGGAAGTGGTCGGACAGCCCCAAACTGGACGACAGCCCCTCGGGAGCCTCCTACGTGCAGGAGTACGACCTCAGCCCGCCCCGCTCGCACACCTCCAGCACCTACGATCCCTACAGGAAGAGCCCCGGCGGCTCCTCACGCCGCCAGTCCCTCAGCCCGCCCTACAAGGAACCCGTGGGTTACCAGTCCAACGCCCGCTCGCCCAGCCCCTACAGCCGGCGGCAGCGATCCGTGAGCCCCTACGGCCGGAGGCGCTCGTCCAGCTACGAGCGGGGCAGCGGCTCCTACAGCGGGAGGTCGCCGAGCCCTTACAGCCGCCGCCGCTCCAGCAGCCCCTTCGCCTCCAAGCGCTCCGTGAGCCGGAGCCCCATCGCCAGGTGCGTGTGCTGGGAGCTGGGGTGGAGCTGGGAGGATATTTGGGGTGATAGGATAAAGGGGGAATGGGTTTGGGTTGAAGGAGGGTGGGTTTAGGTGGGATATATCCATGTTGGCTCCAGGCAGGGAGGGAGGCTGGAGCAGCTCTGGGATGAAGTTCCAGCCACCTCTGGAGTGGCCTCTGCATAGGGAGGCTCCCTGAGCAGGATTTAAGGTGCTTACCTGGCGGGAAGTTCAGCCATGGAAAATGTTTTCACCTGATTCTGACTAAATTAGGAAAGAATTCTTCCCTGTGAGGGTGGTGAGGGCCTGGCACAGTTGTGCATGCTCCATCCCTGGAGTTGTCCAAGGTTGGCCAGGGCTTGGAGCAAGCTGGGGTAGTGGAAGGTGTTCCCACCCATGGGATGGTGTCGAGGGGCCTTTCCAACCCAAACCATTCTGTGATTCTGTGGTTCCTTCCCTCCCCACTGGTGCCCAGTTTGGCCCTGGAGTGACGAGTGTGGAGTTGCTGTGGTCGGGGCCCTGACAATTCCCTTGGAAATGGAGTTGTCACTTTGGGAAACGCCTCTGTGTGTGGCAGGAGGCAGCGTCCATGTTGGGAGGGAGGCTGGAGCAGCTCTGGGATGAAGTCCCAGCCACCTCTGGAGTGGCCCCTGCGTGGGGAGGCTCCCTGAGCAGGATCTAAGGCTCTTACCTGGCGGGAAGTTCAGCCATGGAAAATGTTTTCACCTCGTTCTGAAGCCTTTATCTGTTCACAGCATGTGGGAACATGACCTTGCTTTTCAGGAGGGCTCCTTTGGGGTGGATTTTGCTCTTTCTGAACTGTCTTGTCTTTTCTTTCCCCTTGGATTAGAGACAGCCACGTGCAAACTCCATCTCTCAACCTAAACTTTCTTTTCTCAGCACTAGAATTTCTTCCCTTCCCTTCTGAAATCTGGACAGTCTGGAAGGATGAGGAGTAACCAGCTGGATTTTGTCTTACCTCTAATTTTCTCTGTTTTTCCCTTTTACTCTAACTTTGCTCCAGAAGGAAACAATTCTTTCAAGGTAGCCGTGTGTGTTTTATTTCAGGTGTTCATTAATCACCCTGTGACATAGCCT
>NW_005054625.1:88224-95824 GCF_000277835.1 Geospiza fortis
CTGTCTCCATGGATGCTGTGGAGCTTTGCTTGGAGCTCCATGGCAATTCAGATGTGACCTGGAATGTAATGGCCATAGGAATGCTGTGCTGCATCCTCCAGCTCAGCAGTTCCCAAAGCACACAGGCCTTTTGGAATTTGGTCTTTGTTACCACAACCCTGAACTTCAGGAGTTCTGTCTTCCATGGAGAACTTGCCTTTGTCCTTGCTGGCATTTCTGTGTTGCTTTCAACCCTCTGGAAGCTCTGACATAAAAATCTCTGTGTCCCACTGTGATTTTACAGTGCAAAGTTCCTGCAGGCTGCTCCTCCTCTGGCCTGTTTTCTCTGGGTACACCTGGGAGGTTCTCAGGGCTAGGCATGGGTGGTTTTCTCCTCCTTCCCTTCAATCCTTTTTGCCTGCTGGTGCTGCTCTGACACATCATGTACTGACCTTTGAAGGGTGAGTGATACAACTCTGAGCTGTGGCACTGGGTCAGTGGCCAGCCCTGAGCAGGGAGAAGCAACTTCAGAGGTATCCTGAGAGTTTTAGAGTTTTCTTCCCAGCAGAACCTCTCTGTGTGAGTGGCTGGCTGCTTCTGAGTTGAAAAATCCAGCAGTTCCATTTCCCTGATTTATGGCAGCAACTTCAGAGCACTTTGTGCTGCTTCCCAACTTCCAGAGCTGCTTTCTAAGGATGTCTTGGACTAAATGCTGGACCCCAAACCAGATGAGTTCCAAAGGTTACTCACTGTTTACATTCTCTCTGAACCTCACTCCTCTCTCTTTCCCGGGCAGATAACTCACTGACTGTGTGAGGTATTCCATTCCCTTTGGAAAACACCTGCCTGCAGTGACTGTAGCAAAGGGACAGAGGGAATTTCACCTGGTTTCCATGTGTCAGCTGAAGTCTTAAGTTGTAATTCATGTGTTAGTTTTGCTTTGTGGAGCTGCCAGGCTGTGAGGTGAGACTGAAAGGAGGGACTCTGGGTCAGGTGTGTCCAGGAGACACAGGGGGGCTCACCTGGAGGTGCTCAGGGCTCACCTGGGGGGCTCAGGGCACATCTGGGGGAGCTCAGGGCTCACCTTGGGGGGCTCAGGGCTCATCTGGGGGAGCTCAGGGCTCACCTTGGGGGGCTCAGGGCTCATCTGGGGGAGCTCAGTCAGGGCTCATCTGGGGGGAGCTCAGGGCTCATCTGGGGGGAGCTCAGGGCTCATCTGGGGGGAGCTCAGGGCTCATCTGGGGGGAGCTCAGGGCTCATCTGGGGGGAGCTCAGGGCTCATCTGGGGGGGGCTCAGAGCTCACCTGGGGGTGCTCAGAGCACACCTGGGGGACTCAGGGCACACCTGAGGGAGAGGATGGGCAGAGCCTTCCTCACCTTGACGTGCTGCAGATGAGTGTAAAAGGAGGCAGCTGACTTTGATCCCTTCTGTGCTTCCTTTGAAGGGGCAGGAACATTTTTTTGGGAGAGAAAACCTCTTTAACTGGCACACTCAGGCAGGGAACACCTGACCACAGCTTGTGTTCCTCAGACTTTTCTGGGACACTCCATTATTTGCACTGACTGACAATATGGGGTGGGTTTGTTTTTTTTTTTTAGTGTTTTCTTTCATCTCCATGTCCAAAACACATCGTTAGGGAGCTGCACCCATGTGCTGTGCTGATTGGAGAAAATCCAGAGTTGTTTGCATTTCCAGAGGCTGTGGAAAACAACTCACTTCCCAACGAGGATGATTTGGTCAGTGGGGAAAAATAACAGATGTGCTTTGCCATTCTGTGTGGCAACTGCTGTCACTGCAGCTAAAACAAGGAGATGGAATTCTAGAGCCCCTCCGCTTGCTGGAGGTGGGAGTGTGCACATACTGGCTCCTTGCTCTGGTCAAAAATAAGAATTAAAGCTTTTTTCCTGAGAAATTGGAGCAATCAGGCTTCCCTGATAGTGTTTTCTGCTTTATCTTTAACTCTGTGTTGTTTAGAGTAGGTAAAATATTGAAATATTTGTGGGTGATTTAGGGTGGATGATGTGGAATTATGTGTACCTGTTAACCTTGGCCACCTCAGCATGGAAGGTTCTGGCATTCCCCTCATCCCAAACTTCTGATTGTGTGACTTAAATAAATCTCATAGTGCTTTTTAATTTGGATTTTTAGATGAAGCCATCACTTCTTTGTTAATTCACAGCTGTCATGGTTGGTATCTTTTATTTCTGTTTTCCAGTAGGGTGGGTTTTAATCCCAAAACATTTTTATCCAGAAGGAGGAAGGAATGTGAGGCTGAATTGCCCCTCATCCATCCTGGATAACCTTGACAAAGCAAGCAAGGTGTGGAATGTTACACCAAGGCTTAACAAATTAAGGGTGAAAGGGGTAAAAGTGCTGTTAAATGGTTACAAAAAATAATTCCAGAGGATGGAAATTATTTTATTCAACAAGCAAAACCTGCCTGTGCATCTTCTGCACTTTTTTTTTTTTTTTTTTGAGATATGCAGTTTTAAAAGGCCCCTCAGCAGGTGCTGGGCTGGAATTTTGGGGGCTGCTGATGCTCTGAGCATGGGAGGTGAGGTTTGCTCTAGGTGGAGCTGGGAGAAGCTGCATGTGGAGCCTTTTTCAGGTCTCACAAAGCAACTGTGAACACCAGCCTGGAAAAGAGGCTTGGGAACAGCAATTATTTGTGTGCTAACTGTAGGGAATTATTGTTAGTGAAGAGAAAAAGGTGAGGGGTGCCTGTGAAGTGAAGAACACTGGGAGGGAATGGATGGATTTATTCCTGGAGTGTGGATATTTGCTGCTGGAAGGTCAGGGAGTCATTCCAGCTGCTTCTGTGGGCCCTGTGAGAGGGTCTGAGCATTCCAGACTTCCCCACCCTCACCTGTCCTGGTCCAGGCAGGTGTCCCTGGTGGCTGTTTGTAAATTAGCACCATAAATAAGGTAAAATTGGACTTTTGGAGGTGTTTACTTTGGATCTGGTGAGCGATTTGGTTTGATTGCTCTGCATCCAGCTGGGTTAAATTCTGGTGAGGGTGAGAGGCCCTGGCACAGGTTCTCAGAGAAGCTGTGGCTGCTCCTGCATCCCTGGCAGTGCCCAAGGCCAGGCTGGACAGGGCTTGGAGCAGCCTGGGACAGTGGAAGGTGTCCCTGCCATGGCAGGGATGGCACTGGATGAGCTTTGAGCTTCTTCCAACCCAAACCATTCCATAATTCCATGAATTGGAACTCTTGGGGGTTCTCATTTGGCAGGATGGAAGACAGGGAGCAGAAAAAGGGGCACTGCAGCATCTTGAACAATCCATGCTGGATGAATTGCAGCAGGGAATGTTAACCCCAAAACTTTGTGGTCGCTGTTGGTGACATCCTACAGGATTCATTAGGAATGTTTTCCATATCCTGCAAATGTCTTGGGGCTGCTGGAAAGGGAACTGCTCGTGGTGCCAGACAAAGTGCAGCCCAGACTGTCAGTCACTGAGCAGAAACCTTGGGAAAAGAGCTGATCCTGAGGAGGGAAACACCTGTGGGACTGCAGACCCTGCTTTTTTCTCCTCCTGGCTGTATATTTATATTTTTATTGCAAATCTAAAGATAAGGGCTCCCCTACAGCCCTGCTGTTGTTTGACCAATGTCAGCACCAGCCCTGGGCTTGTGCTTCCAGGTGGGAGAGAGGAATTCTGATCCCCTTCACCTCCCACACTCACAGCTGCCCCTCCTGCAAGGTGCTGCTGGTGTTGGGACAGGAATTTCCTGTTGTCTCACTTCTCCAGTTTATTTTCCAAATGTTTATTGTCTTATAATACTAATTGGTGTTGTTAATTATGTTCTGGGTATGGTTACAAGGGAGCCAGTGGCACCTGTGTTTGAACTGCTGCTGTTAAATGTGTTTCATTACTGCTGTGGGACTGTTTTGAGGGAATTTTGTGTTTTCCAAGTTAGATGTGTCCTGAGTGGAGTGTTGTGTCTGTTATTCAGTATTTGAACTCAGAATTTTTGATGATCCTGTTGGCATCAGAGCCCACCACACCATTAAAGCCTCCTGCCTGACCCTGCCCAATCCTTGTTCCTCCTGGAGTGGAGGAAACAGTTCTGGCTTATCAGGAATTTGATATAAGCACTGGAAGTACCACTTTCCACTTCCATTTTAGTGCTTATCTGGTTTCCCCATCAGTTTCCCCTCTCTCCTGAGCAGGTTCATGTGGGGAGAGCCCTGATGGTGTGAGGTGTTTCCAGCCTTGCTTCTCTCCCAGCAGAGATTTTCTCTGATTATTTCTGCACACACACCTGATTTAGAGCCCATTCTTTGTACAGGAAGACCTTGACCAATAGAGTTAAAATTCCTGGGGTTTATTTTTCCTTCTTCCAAATCACACTATGCAAATTTGAGTTCTGATAGCAGCAAAAGAACCAGAGGGGTGAAAGGAGCTTGAAGTGCCCGATTTCCTGAGGCAGCATTCCCATGAGGGCTGTGGTGTTTTATCCATGGTTTCCTTTAAAGTTACACATAATTCCTGTGAAATATTCCTAAATATTCTTGGAATGTTCCAAGAGTCTCCTGTTGGATGTGTGAGCTGTGATCTCCTCTTTCCTTTGGAGTTGTCCAGCCTTGATCCTTCCCTGGCACAGGAAGGGTGGGTGCTGATGGTATAAAACTGCTCCTGATTGACTCAAAAACTCCTTCCAGCCTCTCCTGACAGGTGTTGTGGCCTCTCTGAGCTGACCAACAACACATTCAGCTGTTGGTGAGCAGCTCAGAGGGTGAAAGGAGCTTGAAGTGCCCGATTTCCTGAGGCAGCATTCCCATGAGGGCAGTGGTGTTTTATCCATGGTTTCCTTTAAAGTTACACATAATTCCTGTGAAATATTCCTAAATATTCTTGGAATGTTCCAAGAGTCTCCTGTTGGATGTGTGAGCTGTGATCTCCTCTTTCCTTTGGAGTTGTCCAGCCTTGATCCTTCCCTGGCACAGGAAGGGTGGGTGCTGATGGTATAAAACTGCTCCTGATTGACTCAAAAACTCCTTCCAGCCTCTCCTGACAGGTGTTGTGGCCTCTCTGAGCTGACCAACAACACATTCAGCTGTTGGTGAGCAGCTCAGAGGGTGAAAGGAGCTTGAAGAGGAAGAAGAAGGAGAGAGCGGCCGCTGCAGCAGCTGCAGCCAAGGTGGACGGCAAGGAGGCGAAAGGCTCCCCTGTTTTCCTGGCTAGGAAGGAGAACAGCTTGGCTGAGCTGAAGGAGGCTGGGACAGAGTCTAAAAAGGTCACCAAAAGTGTTAAATCTGAGAAAGCTCCTGACACGGACTCGGTTAATTTACTGTACACCAACGCAGAGCCTAAAGCCCCTGCGGAGACAACGAAATCCAAGGCAGAGGAGAACTCGGAGAGGAAACACCCTGTTCCACTTAGGGATTCCAAACCCACGGGAACAAAAGACTCGAAGCCTGTAGCAGCGGTAGAGGACCTGGTATCTCCAAAGGAGACAGACACAGCCGAGAAGGAGATTCCACCCCCCCTCCCCGCCATCAAATCCCCTCCTCCACCTCTGCCCACCACCACCCCTCCGCCTCCCACGCCGCCGCTGCCGCCGCTGCCTCCGTCACCCGCTGTCCCTCCTTTGCCTCCAGCCCCAGTGACTCCTGTTCAGGCCCCTCCACCTCCAGCCCCAACGTCTTTGCCATCTTCTTCCCACCCAAGGACGTCTACTTTATCCTCTCAGGTGAACTCCCAGTCCTCTGTGCAGGTGGCTCCAAAAACCCAAGTGTCTGTGACGGCTGCTATCCCACACCTGAAAACTTCCACCTTGCCTCCGCTTCCGCTCCCCCCTATTTTAGTTGGGGAAGATGACTTGGATAGGTAAGGTCACACACCAGAGCATCTCCTTTAGCATTTAACAGCAAAGCCTTGAATAAAAAGGGGTTTTTTTGGGGGTTGGTTTTACAGTTATGAGCTTATCCTGCAGAGTATAACTGTGGTGTTGGTTTAAAGGATTTATCCCAGGGCTGTTCCAGGTTTGTGTGGAGGGTTTCATGGTCTCCTGCAGGTTGGTGTCTCTTATCTCTGTGGGAAACAAGAGGTTTGGCTGCTGCTTGGTAAAGGTTTCACATCACTCCTTGCTCGTGGTTATTACAGGGATGGAACGTGGAGCTGGGATTTTGCCTCTCTGTGCACACTTACTTGAAAATTCCTTTTTTTTTTTGTTTGTTTGCTTAATTCTTTAGAAACTTATACTCAAAGAACAGGAGAAAGCTAAAAAATTCTTAACAAGTACACAAACCAGAGCTTTTTCTGTTCCAGATTCACAGGCTATACCCATATGTAAAACCAGCATTGGTTTAACTTGAGTGTTGTCTTAATTCTTGAGTAACTGATGCAAGCAATTCATTGCTTGAGAAGTAGGTATTGTTTGTTTGTTTGAAAAGTTTAAAAATGAGTGAAACTGCACCTGCTTTAATTTTATTTCCTGGTTATTTCTGATCAAAACATGCAGCCTTGGCTCTGTCCTGTGGTTGCAGCTCTGGCTGGGCTGGGGGTGGTTGTGGCTTCTGTGATGAATTTATCTGAAAACCCCACTCAGCGGGTTTCTTTTGCTGGGAAGAAAGGAGCAGAATATCCAGAATGGAGTGGAAAAGAAAAAAAAACCACTCAGTTGTTTTTTCTCTCCTTTTCTAACTGTTAGTATGTTTTGCAGTGCCATTAACTTAAGGTCATCAGTGAAATATATTTTTTTATTTGATTTGCTTAGCCTGTAGTTCCTAAAATCTCCTCTATCTTCCCAGCCATCACTAAAGATGTGCTGGGATTGAGGAGTAAAGCACATTTTCAGTGACCAGTGTGGTATCCCACAGTCCTGACTCAATACAATCACCCTGTGGTGAAGTGTTACATATTCTGAATAATTGGATTTATTCTCATGGATGATTCTGGTATTGATGGCAAGCAGGGAAATGTTCCCACTGCCTCCAACCCAAAAGTGAGGCTGGTGTGTGTTTGTTGCCCTCCCTGTGTGATGTTGTTCAGTAAATATTACTGATTTTAAAATTCTGTGCTGAGCAGGAGCTTTGAGCTTCCTGATGATTTTCTCTCATTTCCAATCCCACAAGTTATCCTGCAAATTTTTATTTTTTCAACCACCCACACCTAGAGCTCTGTTTTTTTTTACCACCCAGGTGTGACTTAGCTCTGTAAAAGTGTTTTATCCCTGACCTCAGGGCTGGGGTGATGCTGGGGCTCAGTAAATGCCTCTGTGTGACTTTTTCCCAATAAAAGGATGGGAAATCCCTCTTGTTTTGTTGAGTCTGGTGGCAGTTCCATGTGGCCCTGACTGTGCAGAATCTCACCCTTCACCAGTGGCCTTCATTTTTATGAGCAAAACTCTTTGAGCTGAACTTTTGTCCTTGCTGAGCCTGGGGAATGTTCCAGCCCTGAGCCCAGTGGCAAATCCAGGGTTGAAAATCGGGTTTTGAAGTGTCCAAGGACAGAATTTGTTCAGGTGGAGATTCTTTAACCTCTCCAGAATTACCTTTTAGGTTTGGTTGGTTCACCAGGAGAGGAGGAATTGGTACAAATTTAATCCTGATTTGATGCAGAGCTTGTGCAGCTTCCTAGGAACACAGAACTCTGCTGGCTGCTGAAATTCCTG
>NW_005054625.1:95852-99844 GCF_000277835.1 Geospiza fortis
TCCTGCTGATTTTGGGGTGCCATTCCCTGCTGGTTCAGAGGAAAGGAGCTCCAAGGAGCTTTTGTTGTGTTCCTGGTGTTTATTCTTGGTTTTTTCTCTGCTTGGGCAGCTCTGAAGGCTCTGTTTGGCTTCCTCCCCCTGGTGACCAACCCAGGTGTCCTGGGGGAACTGAGCTTAGAGGAAGCAAGTGCTGGTATGCAAATAGAGAAGTGAACAGATAAAAGGCAAGAAAATGGGAATTTTTTTGGTAATTGAGAACTGGTAATTGGTAATTTAGAACCTGGGCACTGCAGGTTCACTCTCCAGACACACCTTCACCCTTCCCACCATGGTCTTAGAAAGAAATTGGTTTTAATTCTGGACAGAAGCTGAGTTTTTTTGTGATTTAGTGGTGAATGTGACTGTTCATGGTTGGACTTGATCTTCTCCAGCCTTAACAATTCCCTGTGGATATTTGAACATGATTATTCTGCTTTTAAGGATTTTGCTGTCAATGTGGGGAGGAATTTCAGCCCATCTACCTCTCTCATTTCTGGTGGCTTTTTGCCTTCCTCCTTAAGTAGATTTCACAAGAGATTGTCGTGCAGATTATTAGGCAGTGGCTAATAGAATAATTGGGAAAACGACCTACTTCCACCAGTTCATTTATTCTAAAGTGTTAGACCTGATGGCTCAAACACCAAATCTGCTCCCTGCCCTAAAAACAGACCTGGGAAGGCTGTTTGGATCTCTGAATTTTTTTTCTTTTTCTGGTGAAGCAGAGATTTGCATGGAGAATTTGTGACTACTCAAACCCAGGAATTCTCCTCACATGAAAGAGAAAGCAGGTTCTGCTCCTGCCAGCCTAAAACAAACTCCTGATAATTGGATTTTAAAAATCAACTTTTGGTTCCTCAGCAGCTTTTGGGAGTTAAAGCCACATTTCAGTCCTTGCTAAAAGGTTAAAAGTTTCTTGTGGAGGAAGGTTTAGCCCTGGCTCTGTATTTAGAGTGGTCCTCACCAAGTCAAGCACTTCATTTCATGGTGATAAATGGAGTAAATAGAGGAAGTAAAGGTCAGAAAGTGGGTGCTGGCTGATCCCCTGAGCTGCCTCACAGGAAATTCTGAATTACTGGTAGTGATTTGTGCAAATGCAACAAGTTCTAGTGCAGACCTGTGTGTTCAGTTCATGATGTGTTCCACCCTGACACTTTTCTCTCCTGGTGTGTTAACATTGTAAATTTAAGCTGATTTATTTTACATTTTGATGTGCTAATTTTGACCCTTAAGCCTCACATTGTCAACCAGAGCTGTTGTCCTGCAGTAGCTTTTTGGTTTGTTTGTTTGTTTGTTCGTTGAGTCTGACTTTTGTGTTGTATTGACTTTTCGGAGTTTAGTCCAAAAGAGATTCTTCCTCCAAAACCTGTGAAGAAGGACAGAGAGCAGAGACCACGACACTTACTCACGGACCTCCCGCTCCCCCCAGAGCTCCCTGGGGGGGACCCATCTCCTCCTGACTCCCCAGAACCAAAGGCAGCCACACCACCTCAGCAACCCTTCAAAAAGAGACCAAAGTAAGGCTGACTTCTTTTTTTATTTTATTTTATTTTATTTTAAATCGTGGAGTCTCAAGTCTTCAGACTGGTTTGAGAGGTTTTTATTGAGGGAAGTGAGATAGGGGAGAAAACAAGTTCCTATTTCTGTATTATTCAGTATAGTGCTGTTTCCTGTGGGTTGTTTCACATTTGAGCCCTCAGATAAATGCAGCTTGCCCATTTAATTGAGAATTAATTGTAGAAGCTGTTGGAATGTGTCATGTCCAACCTTTAGCCACATCTACCCCAAAAGCTCTTTTCTCTTTGATTTAGCCAGAAGAAACCTCTGGATGAGTATTTCTGTATAAAACTCTTGTTGCTTTCAAAAGTTGATTGTTCCAAGTGGGAAATTTGGGTTCTTCACTGACACAGGGTGCCCAGAGAAGCTGTGGTTGATCCCTGGAAATGTCCAAGGCCAGGGCTTGGAGCACCCTGAGATGGTGAAAGGTGTCCCTGCCCGTGGCTGGATCATATTTCATGTCCCTTCCAACCCAAACCATTCTGAGATTCCACATTCAAGGCATAGAGAACTTCCCCTGATCACAAACATAATCAGTTATTGAAGGAGCAAAATCCCCTGATGTTTTGTACAGAGTGTTTTAAATCAAAACCAAACATCCAGCATCCTGCAAAATATCCCAGACTTTGATTTTTGCCCTTCTGTAGTGTGATGATGCCATCCAGGATAATATTTTTGGATTGGGTGTAGTTGGGATTATACATTAAAATAAAAATTCCAATTCTGGGAATGCAACGCCAACATGCCTGAGCTTTGCTGTTGTGTTTTAGGGATTAACCCAGTTGAGCAGGTGTTTTTTTGGTGGGGTGGCACTGAGCTGGAGCCCTCCAGGGTAATATTTCTGTATTGAGTGTAGTTGGGGTTATACACCAAAAATCCATTAAAATAAAAATTCCAATTCTGGGAGTGTAACGCCAACACGCCTGAACTTTGCTGCGGTATTTTATGGATTAGCCCAATCAAGCAGGTGGTTTTTTGGTGGGGTGGCACTGAACTGGAGCCCTCAGGTGTCTCACAGAGCTCTTCCCTCCCTGCAGAATCTGTTGTCCTCGCTATGGGGAGAGGAGGCAGACGGAGAGCGACTGGGGCAAGCGCTGCGTGGACAAGTTCGACATCATCGGCATCATCGGAGAAGGGACCTACGGGCAGGTCTACAAAGCCAAGGACAAGGACACAGGTGAGCATGGCTCCAGGTAAATCCACTCTGGATTTGTGCTCAGCTCCCTGCCAGTGCTGCTCCACAGTGATAAATTCCTGCAGGGTCACAAGTGACTCCGGTGCTTCCATCGGGTGTTTTCCGAAAGGGGCAGCAGAGCAGCAGCTCTGGAATTTTGAGTTCAGTGCCCAGGTTCCTGCTCTGCTGGTGAGATCCTGTGCCCTGGGGTGTGGTTTGATGCCTGGGCAGAAGATTGTGGCGGCCACACGTGCCAGCTGAACCCCTGCTTTTTAAATGATCAGATTTTATTGCAGCACAACTTGGGAAATTCTAATGTAAACTTCTGTTCCCACTTTGTGGTGCAGCAGTGTTAGATTTTCTGACCCAGAGATGGAGCAAGTGAGAGATGTTTTAAAAACTTTTATTCTATTCTCAGTCACAGATGTTATGATTCACACCATCACAATCAGAAGCCAAATATTTCTTAATTACAATCCAGTAGTAGAAGTGCATTCCAATCCAGTAGTAGAAGCATATTACAATATAGTAGAAGCATTTCTTGGCTTATCAGCTTTTACCACACCATACTGCAAATGTCTTAAAGCCAGTCATCTAAAGTTACTCTTTGTGGCTCCTACTACAATGCATCTTTCCTAGTTCCATTTCTCCAAAGTATCTGGTGTTATTTATAAGGCTCTACAAATCCATTTCTCTAGGAAAAGCACAGGTGTCAGGTGAGAGCTCCTAGCAGAGCGATAGAACTAAAATGAGCAAGGAGGTCCCTTAGTGGGCATTTTCCCTGCTTGGAGCTGCTCCCAACTCCCTTGGGGGTGCAGGTGAGCAGGCTGTGCCCCTCTGTGGCATGCAGGTGAGCTGGTGGCTCTGAAGAAGGTGCGCCTGGACAATGAGAAGGAAGGATTCCCCATCACGGCCATCCGTGAGATCAAAATCCTGCGGCAGCTCATCCACCGCAGCGTGGTCAACATGAAGGAGATCGTCACAGACAAACAAGATGCACTGGATTTCAAGAAGGACAAAGGTACAGCTGGCTGCAGAGGTGGTTTCTATTCACCACAGATGTGATGCAGCTCCTTGCTTTAGTGTTAACTCTGCTCTGGGGTGGGTTTGTTTCTTTGTGTTCCTCCTGCGGTTCCAGCGAGGTTGGGTCTGGCTTTGAGCTCGCCTCAGAGGACTGGTTCCAGTTGGAGTGAGTTGATTGCATTACTGCAGAGTCACAGGTGAG
>NW_005054625.1:99854-111140 GCF_000277835.1 Geospiza fortis
TTTACAGGGTTACTTTTAACACTGATTAGTGCTAACAAACTTAGTAGTACTGTGAAAAGTTCTTTGTCCTCAGTCAATGTGGAAAAAGAGTTTTAGCATCCCACTGGCTCTGGTTTGGGACCTTCTCTTCCAGGAGAGAGAAGGAAACAGTTCAAACCATGCATAGTAATCCTTCAACAAACTTTCTTGTTAGAAAATAACCAAAGCATGAAGGTAAATGTGGCCAGGACTTCAGAGGAATTTGTTTTGAGTGTTATTTAGTTTCAGATCTCAGCTTGGTGAGGCTACTTTGTTGTTTTGGGGCTTTTTTACCTCTTGAAGGAAAAGGACACCCAGTAAGCCCAAAACAGCAAAGGACTGTTAAAAAAAACAACTCCAGCAGAATTATGCATAACAAAGACTCTTTCAACAATTTAATCTCTTTTCATTCCTCCTCTTTTTTGTGTCTCTCCTGTTGTTTTCAACCATTTCTGTGTTTATTTTCCCAGGTGCCTTTTACCTTGTGTTTGAGTACATGGACCATGACCTAATGGGGCTGCTAGAATCTGGCTTGGTACATTTCTCAGAGGACCATATCAAGTCTTTCATGAAACAGTTAATGGAGGGTCTGGATTACTGTCACAAAAAGAATTTCCTTCATCGAGACATCAAGTGCTCCAACATCTTATTGAACAACAGGTGACCAACTTGTACAAGAATCTTGTCCATAATTACAGCCAAATGTCTCAATATCCAGCTAAAAAAATTCTCTGGGACATGGGCCTGTTTGTGGGAAGGGTTTGTGAGAAGATGACACTGAATTATTGAGTTTTGGGGTTTTTTTTGACTTTGTATTTCTTTGAAGTGGAGAATTAAGCCTGGCATATCCAGCACTAACTCCTGTGGCTTTGTGAAGCTTTTCTGCTGCACTGAGGGGTTTCCCTCACCCTTTAACTGAGGTTTAAGTAGGAGTTGGGTTCTGATGGGTCCCTGACAGCTCAATGCATTCCATAATTCTGTGTTTTAACTGTGATTTAAACCAGGGGCTGGTTTTTTGTCTTTCAGTGGGCAGATCAAACTTGCAGATTTTGGGCTCGCCCGACTCTACAGCTCGGAGGAGAGGTGAGAAGGGGGAAAGGGTTTATCTGGGTGGGATGAGCTTCTTCCTTCTTAGTTATCCACACAATCCCTCACTTGGAAGTCCTGACAAATCATTTTTAGTGGTAGCATCCAGCTCCAGCTGTTGGACAGATACACTCCTGGTTGGTATTAATAACTTTTCATTAGAAGAGCAGCTCAGAAGGAGCCAGAACTGCTCTGTTTGCCTTTGACCTACCCTGGAGTGAGTTTTGCTCCAAGCTCAGTCACCATTCAATGATGGCAGCCTGCTGAGGGTCAGGGATTTTTATTCTTGAGTACCTACAAAATCCTGATTCCTGTGAAATCCATTGCTGGTACCTCCTCAGCTGTTTTTAACTCAGAAGTGCAGACACTTAAAACCCCCCCCTGCTGCCACCAACAGGTGTAAGTGCAGCTGGGAAATAAAATCAAGCAATTTTCAGGCTTTTGTGGCTCTTGGGATGAGTTTTTATTTGTGGTTTTTTTTTGCTTTGCAGCCGTCCCTACACCAACAAAGTCATCACGTTGTGGTACCGACCCCCAGAACTGCTGCTCGGGGAGGAGCGTTACACCCCTGCCATTGATGTGTGGAGCTGTGGGTGAGTCCTGCTGCCTCCCCTGCCTCTGCTGCCAGCTCCTGAGCACTCCCATGGCAGCTGCTCCTTGATTTGTGCCAGTTCCCACAGCTGGATCTGTCCCATCCATGCAGGGTTTTAGGAGGAGGCAGGAATATTTCACAGTGCTGTGCTGTGGGACAGGGGTGTGGTGGTTAAAACCACTTAGGAAAAACTCCTAGAATGAGGTTTTGCTTATTGGGTTTGAAATGAGAAAGAGCAAAGAACTGAATTTTCACTATTTAAAATCCATAGCAGCTCCTCCTTGATTTGTGCAATTCCCACAGCTGGATCTGTCCCATCCATGCAGGGTTTTAGGAGGAGGCAGGAATATTTCACAGTGCTGTGCTGTGGGACAGGGGTGTGGTGGTTAAAACCACTTAGGAAAAACTCCTAGAATGAGGTTTTCCTCATTGGGTTTGAAATGAGAAAGAGCAAAGAACTGAATTTTCACTATTTAAAATCCATAGCAGCTCCTCCTTGATTTGTGCAATTCCCACAGCTGGATCTGTCCCATCCATGCAGGGTTTTAGGAGGAGGCAGGAATATTTCACAGTGCTGTGAGGGACAGGGTTGTGTCCCCTCATTAAAACCATGTAGGAAAAACTCCTAGAATGAGGGTTTCCTTGGATTTGAAATGAGAAAGGGTAAAGAACTGAATTTTCACTATTTAAAATGCAAACCAACCTGATATTGATGTGCCCTTGAGATCAAGAGGGGTGACACATTTGCCCTGTGCTGCTGACTCCTTCAAAGTGTTTTTTTAGCAAATTCTTCTCTTAAACTTTTAAAGTTGCTGTTTGCCACTATATTTTTTTTTCAGTTAAAACATTTTTAAGTAGATATTTCAGGTTTCAAGAAGTTTCAGTAGTACAGAAGGCCTGAGGAACAGGAGTCAGGGCAGTTCAGCCACAAAGGTGGAACATTTTTCCAAATGATTCAGAAGCAAAGACTGAAGGATTCACCAGCAGAACCAAGGCTGGATTCCCCACAGTGTGCACTTCCCACGGGGATGTTCCCAGCTCAACTTCAGCAGGGTTTATAACACAAAGACAGCTTGGGAAAACTAATAATTAATTGTAATTACTGACTGTGAGGCCCAGTTGGTGCTCAGTTCCCATTCCAGCCAGGTGCCTGCATCCGCTCACCTACTTCTGGCACTGATTGCTGACTGAAGGAGAGATGCTGAGGGCTGCAGGAGTCAGAGGTGCTCCCTCTGTCCTCTGTGTGCACAAATCCATCTCCTCTGCTTGCCCTGATAGCTTGGACCAGCAGAGAGAAATTGAAAATCCAAACAAAAGCTGAACCTGGAGGAAATGAGAGCTCTGTGCTCTTGTCACATTGACACCTCCTCCTTTCCCTGCAAAGAGTTAACGTGTCAGGGGCTTCCTGCAGGAGCAGCCACTTGCAGCAGGTGATTCCCAGGAGCCCAGGGCTGGGCACTCTGTACACACAGGTCACTTTGTCACTACAAGCCCTGATGCAAATCCCTCTCCTCAGGCAAAGCACAAACGCTGCCGTGTTCAGACGCTCGTCCCCAGGGTTCGCTGTCGTGACCTCTTGCTTTTCCTCCTTCCAGCTGTATCCTCGGGGAACTGTTTACAAAGAAGCCTATTTTTCAAGCCAATCTGGAACTGGCTCAGCTTGAATTAATCAGGTAAAGCTTTGCACACTCATGTCTGTGAGGGGAGGTGCTGCAGGAGCTGCTCGTGCACACAGGCAGTGAGTTAGAGGAGCCCTTGTTCTCTAATCTGCCTGGAGAACAGAGCCAGGAATAAAAAATGGGAATAATCAGGTGTCCACACCTACATCAGGTGTGTGGTTGCTGATTTATGTAGCCTCATGTAAACCTTGCTGTTTGCTGAGTGCAAAAATCACCAACCTGAATTAATTCTCACACTGGAAGTTTTAATCCTGGAAGGGACCTTAAATCCCATCCAGTGCCACCCCTGCCATGGCAGGGACACCTTCCCCTGTCCCAGGGTGCTCCAAGCCCTGTCCAGCCTGGCCTTGGACACCTCCAGGGGTATCAAGTCCACAGCTTCTCTGGACAACCTCTTCCACAGCCTCACCATTGTAAAAATACTGGATTGGCACTGGGTGCCAGGCCTGAGTTGAGGTGTTAGGGCTGGTTTGGACTTGATGTTCTTGGAGATCTCTTCCAGCCTGGTCATTCTGTGAATTCTGAGAATTTTGGGACTGGGGAGGTGATGGAGTCACCATCCCTGGGTGTGTTTAACAAAGCCTGGATGTGGCACTGGGTGCCAGGGCTGAGTTGAAGTGTTGGGGCTGGGTGGGACTTGATGCTTGGACATCTCTTCCAATCCTGTGACTCTGTGAATTCTGGAATTCTGTGAGTCCCACCTGGCTGACTGTGCTTCCCTGCTCGCCAGCCGGCTCTGTGGGAGCCCCTGCCCAGCTGTGTGGCCAGATGTGATCAAGCTGCCCTACTTCAACACTATGAAGCCCAAGAAGCAATACCGGCGGCGCCTGCGCGAGGAGTTCTCCTTGTGAGTCGGGCTGGGCTCCCTGTCCCCTCTCCCAGCACCTCATCCTCCTCCAGAGAGCTTCCCTGGGGCTGGGGACTGCTCTCCTGGGAGTGTGGCATCTTCAGGGGGATGTTTTGTAGGGTTTGGCTGTGGGATAATCTTGTGGGAGTTATGGTAGAGGTGCTTCTCATAAATGGCAAAATATAGAGTGGAAATATCATGGAATATATGATATTTCATATAATATATTCTATGATATTCCCACTCTGTATTTTGCCATTTATGAGGGGACCCACAGGGATCATCCAGTGCAGCTCCTGACCCTGCACAGAACCCCAAAAATCCCACCCTGTCCCTGAGAGAGTTGTCCAAACACTCCTGGAGCTGTGGCAGCCTCGAGGCCATGCCCATTCCCTGAGCACCCTCTGGGGGAAGAAACCTTTCCCAAAACCCAGCCTGAACCTCCCAGGCACAGCTCCAGCCACTCCCCACCCCTGATTCCTGCCCTGCTGCTGCCTTTGGGCTGCAATGAACTCTGGCTCTGTGCATTCCCCTTAGACCTGAGGTGTCCTCCTGCCACTGAGCTTTTCCACGCATTTTCCATGATCTCATCCATGTTTCCCACTCTCCCCACAGCATTCCCTCCTCTGCCCTGGACCTGCTGGACCACATGCTGACGCTGGACCCTGGCAAACGCTGCACAGCAGAGCAGGCCCTGCACAGTGACTTCCTGAAGGACGTTGACCTCAGCAAAATGGCACCTCCAGAGTAAGTCCCAGCTGCCATCCCCCTCTGCGAGCTTTGGGATGGAGACATGGTGTTCTTTTCAGTCAAAATTAGGATTTCTGGGTTCTTCTTTTGACTCTGGCCTTGTATTTGGTCGTGTGGTTGAGCAAATGGCTTTTCCTGTGCTGTTGGTTTTTTCTGCCTGATGTCAGGCTGGGTTTATAAAGCCCAGCTTAATGTTTGTAAGATGCTCTAAAGCTCTGCTGGAAAATGTGCAGGAGTAGATGTAGCACAGCCCTGTCTCTGCCATGGAGAACTGCTCAGGCCTAATTGAGGCTGTGTGTTAATTGACTGCCAGGGTTGAGCAGCATCACTCAATTTTCTCCTGCTCCAATCAGCAGATGATAAAACTATGAGTGGTTTGTGTGATAATGCAGCCACAGCTCTGGAGATCCATGTTTCCTTCAATGCTTCTCAAGGAAGGGCCTTTCCTAACACTCCCAGAGCTCGGTGCAGCCACTGGTTTTGTGAGATCCCAGCACGTTCAGGGATCAGATCCCATTCAAAGTAAATGATTTTTACACTGCCTTTGCTGGCTTTAGGACCTGCCCCTTCCTGTGGAGGCCTGGCTGCAGTCAGGGATCATGGAATCCCACGATGGTTTGGTTGGAAGGGAACTTAAAACTCATCCAGTCCCACCCCTGCCATGGGCAGGGACATCTTTCACTATCCCAGGGAGGAATTTCTTCCCAAAATCCCTTCATGAATCCATTTCTCCATCTATAAAAGTGGAACAACATTACATGGATCTACAAAGTTGCATCCTGCAATGGTTTGGGTGGGAAGGGACCTTAAATCCCACCCAGTGCCCCCCCTGCCATGGGCAGGGACATCTTTCACTATCCAGCCTGGCACTGGACACTTACCAGCTTCTCTGGGAAATCCATTCCAGCCCTTCAGCAACTTCACAGGGAGGAATTTCTTCCCAAAATCCCTTCCTGAGTCCATTTCTCCATCTGTAAAAGTGGAACAACATTACATGGATCTACAGGATTGCATCCTGCAGTGGTTTGGGTGGGAAGGGACCTTAAATCCCACCCAGTGCCACCCCTGCCATGGGCAGGGACACCTCCCACCATCCCAGGGTGGCTCCAAACCCCATCCAAGCTGCCCTTGGCCACTTCCAGTGATCCAGGGGCAACCACAGGGGCAATACCATCTGTGCTGAGGGCTTCCTGTGGGTTTTGAGGATTCCCTTGGTTTCCCTACTGGCTTCTGGACACCTCCCAGCTTCTCTGGGAAATCCATTCCAGCCCTTCAACACCCTCACAGGGAGGAATTTCTTCCCAAAATCCCTTCCTGAGTCCATTTCTCATCTGTAAAAATGGAACAACATTACATGGATCTACAAAATTACATCTTGGATGGGAAGGGTCCTTGGGCAGGGTCACCTCCCACCATCCCAGGGTGGCTCCAAACCCCATCCAAACTGCCCTTGGCCGCTTCCAGCGATCCAGGGGCAACACTCTCTGTGCTGAGGGCTTCCTGTGGGTTTTGAGGATTACCTTGGTTTCCCTGCCATGTTTTTGCCTGTCTTGCAGCCTCCCCCACTGGCAGGATTGCCACGAGCTGTGGAGCAAGAAGCGGCGGCGGCAGCGGCAGAGCGGGATGGCCGTGGAGGAGCCTCCGGTATCAAAAGTTTCTCGGAAAGAAACTACCTCTGTTCCAAGCACAGACACTGTGAAAAACAACAGCAGTCCTGTGCCCCCTCAGCCTGCCCAGCTCAAAGCAGAGCCTGGTGCTGCAGATGCAGTAGGTCAGTGCCCACCTGGGTGTGGAAAAGGCTCCTGGTGTGTTCCTTCCTTGGGTGTGGGAGGTTTGGGTTTGTTTTTTAGCCAGTCTGGTTCTTTCACCTCTAATTCTGCAGAAAGGGCATTCCAGGCTCTTCCTGTCCTCATTTCTTTTATTTTTTTTTCTCCTCTCTCTGCTGTGAAAAGGCAGAAGGTTCTGTCTGGTCTTCAGAAGTCACTGATGAGCTGACTGTGAATTTGTTCTGAGCTGTGTTATTAGTTCTAAAAGAGGCTGACTGATGAAAGGAGTCCTTGAGTCACTTCAGCCAGTGGAGAAACAAATCATAGGAATCATAGGCTGGAAGGTGGAGCCACGTCCAGGGTGTGCAAATGAGCTGAAGTTTGATCTTGTTGATAAATTATATGAAGATTAGGGGTGGGAAGTGTCAGGCTGGTGGGCAAAAATGAACATTATTGCACTTTGCTGCAGAAAAGGTCATCCAGACTGGCAGGACCTGGACTTGTGCACTGTTCCAAGCAGTGACCAAACCCCCTGTGCCCAGCAAATAGTTGGAAGGGAGGAATGTGGATTTACACAAAGCTGCCCTGATTGTTCTGTAGAAGCCTTAGAAAAACCCAGATATGGGCTAAGGCTTCCTTTGTGCCCAGTGCTGTGCTGACAAGTAACGAGGAAGACAGTTCTTGCTCCAGGGAATGCACAATCCATGTGTTCAGTGAAACATGGCAGATGGACAAAAGGTGGTGCTTGGATTAACAAACAGCTGGGAAAAGAATGTCCCCTTCTCCATTGCCTACCAGCAAGAGAAGCTCCATTTTAAGCTGCTGAAACCAAAGCCTTGCCACCCTTATTCCCAAAAAGTTCCAGCGTCACTGTCAGTGTGAAGGGACACCCTTGTCACTTGTCATTGGGCTGTGAAGGGAGGTGGTGCCACTCCCAGGATGTATTTTAGGATAACCTGGATCCTTGCAGGTCAGGACAGAGTCCTGTGATCCCAGGCCAGCTCCCAGCAAGGAATTGCCTTCTGCTTGACCTAATTCCTTGTGCTGCGTCAGGGAACACGCCCTTCCTGCATCCCAAAGAGCAGCTCAGCTCCATCCTGGGAAACCTTCCCAGTGCAGGAGGGAGTGATTTGGGTCTGTGGGGATCTCAGGAGAGGCCAGGCTGTGATTGCCCTGCTCTGGGGTCTGGGCTTCCATTGCCATCCTCATCCATTGCCCCCTCGTCCCCCTGCCGTAGCCTGGTATCCTTGGGCTGCCCAAAGCCAGGAATGGGGCAGTTAGGCTTGGCTGAGCTGATGGTGAGCAGCAGCCAGGTGTTCTGAGGTTTTGGGGAGGGCTGGGGGCAGTGCAGCAGCAGCTCTGTGGGTGCAGTGTGTGTGCAGTACCACGGGGTGCTGCTGCCGTGCCACCGGAGCGGGCACCGCATCCCGAAATCCTCCTCATGGAGCATCCCTGCCTTCCCCCAGCCTGGGGACACAAACAGGGGCTGATCAAGTGCTGTGGGATGTGGGGAAGGGGTCTGCAGTGCTGTGGGATGTGGAGAAGGAGAGTTCTTGGCTGTGGGATGTAGAAAAGGGACATTCGGTGCTGTGGGATGTTCAGTGCTGCGGGATGTGGAGAGGGGATGTCCCTTGCTGTGGGACATGGAAAAGGGGTGTTCAGTGCTGTGGGACATGGAGAAAGGATGTCCCTTGCTGTGGGACATGCAGAAGGGGTGTTCATTGCTAGGGGATGTGGATCATGGCTGTGGGATGTGGGGAGCAGGTGTTCCTGGCTGTGGGATATGGGGAAGAGATGCTGACACGTGTGGATCTAGGACATGGAGAAGGGTTGTTCCTGGCTATGGCATGTGAAGAAGGGGTATTTATTGCTGTGGGATGTAGATCATGGCTCTGGGACATGGGGAAGTGATGTTCCTTGCTATGGGACATGAAAAAAGGGTGTTCATTGCTGCGTGATGTGGATCATGGCTGTGGGAAACAGGTATTCCTGGCTGTGGGATTCAGATCGTGGCTGTGGGGTGTGGATCATGGCTCTGGGATGTGAGGAAGGGCTCTTCCTGGCTGTGGGATGTGGGGAAGGCCTGTTCCTGGCTCTGGGATGTGGGGAAGGCCTGTTCCTGGCTCTGGGGTTTGGGGAAGGCCTGTTCCTGGCTGTGGGATGTGGGGAAGGCCTGTTCCTGGCTGTGGGATGTGGGGAAGGCCTGTTCCTGGCTCTGGGGTGTGGGTAAGGGCTGTTCCTGGCTGTGGGATGTGGATCATGGCTGTGGGATATGGGTAAAGGCTGTTCCTGGCTGTGGGGAAGGCCTGTTCCTGGCTCTGGGGTGTGGGTAAGGGCTGTTCATCACCTTTGTGCAATACCAAAATCCCACCCCTCACCTCCCCACTGCCACTCCCCCGTGTGTCCCGCAGGCCTGGGCGACATCACCCAGCAGCTGAACCAGAGCGAGCTGGCCGTGCTCCTGAACCTGCTGCAGAGCCAGACCGACCTGAGCGTGCCCCAGATGGCCCAGCTGCTCAACGTGCACTCCAACCCCGAGATGCAGCAGCAGCTGGAGGCTCTCAACCAGTCCATCACGGCCCTGACCGAGGCCACGGCGCAGCACCACGAGCCCCCAGCGGCGGCGGCGGAGGAAGCGGCCGAGGAGCCGCCTGCAGAGGAGCAGGGGGAGCAGCAGACTCCGGAGGCAGCCAGCGCTCAGGGAGACATGCAGAACGTGCTGGCAGTTCTGCTGAGTCAGCTGATGAAGAGCCAGGAGCCTGGGATAACCCTGGAGGAGAGCAACGGGGAGAAGAGCAGCGAGCAGCAGGGCTCCAGGAAAACCCCGACGAGGCATCCCGAGGAGAGCACAGGTAAATGAGAAACACACCTGGCTGGGAGCATCCCAGAGAGTGCTGCAGCCAGGAATGAGAGCTTGGAGTGTTGGGAGAGAAGCAGCAGGGGAGTGGATGGGAGGAGGGAAGGGGGTAGGATGTGGTTGGACATCAGGAGGAAAGACCCTGACTCCCCTCCCTGCGGTAAGTGCTGGACTGCTCAGGAGGTTGAACAGCTCTAAACAGCCCAAACAGGCAAATATTACCCCAAAATCCATGAGTGCTCCGCTGGGAGTGGGCCAGTGCAGGTGAATTGGAGGTTTTGGGGTTTGTCCAAAAGTGTAAGGGAAGTTTGGAGGGTCAGTTGTTCCTCAAACCCCCCAGCAATCAGTTTGCACATCCGGGGAGGTTTTTTGCACAGGTTGCTGCTGCATCTCTGCATTTTTTCCCAGCTCTTTTTCACCATCCCCTCTGTGCCCTCTTAAAAAGAATAAATAAAACTGCAGAGATGATTTTAAAGAGCTGAAATAGTGGTGAGTGCTGAAGGGAGGGATAGTGGCAGCTGTGTGGGTAAAACCTGAGCATCTACAAGTGCCTGGTTCTACCTGGAGCTGATTTTTGAGCCCTGAAACTGAACCAAACGAGTTTAAAACACCCTGCTTGTGTCAGTGAGCTCTTGGATTCTTGGATTTCCTTTCCAAAGGTGAGTGTAAATGTCTCCATGTCTTTTTTTTTTTTGTTTCTGTTGATTTTTTGAATTTATTAGCAACAGCCTGTGACGACCTCACCAAATTGTAGAAGCGCCTCCTGAGTTTGTCTCAGACTCTCCGGGGAGCCTGTTTTGGCCCGATCCCACCTCCTGCAATGTAGCTGAACGTGCTGTGTTCTCGTGCCTTCAACACCCGCCCACCACGAGCCAGTTGTGATCGTGCTTTTTTTTTCTTTTTTTCTTTTTTTTTTCTCCTCCTTTTTTTTTTTTTTTTTTTTTTTTTTTTTTTGTCTTTCTGTTGCCCTAGTCCTGGAAGATAACTAGGTTACTGTAGAGCAGATGGAATTCGATGCCGTTGTTCTCTGTTGATAATTCTTTGGAATGATTTGCTGTCCCCCAGATCAGCTTGGCTTTACAAATTTTACCTGAAGATTGTTTTTGGGGTTTGTTTTTTTTTTTTTGTTTTGTTTTGTTTCGGTTTTTTTCCCCGTTGATGTTTTATTTTTCTGGATTTCAATACAATCTAGTTTTCAAAGTGGACTGACGGATACGGGTGGAGGGGTGGTCCTGGAAGACTACTGGTTTTCACAATAAAGTTTGACCTTTTTAATAACCAGTTTTGCCAATGATTTGAGGATGTGATTCCAACAAGGTTGTCCGTGGGCTCTGCCATCGCCAGTAATTCCTTCCCCCGTGGGCGAGGGAGAGGAGGCAGCTCAGGTGTGTTGCTCCAGAAGGAGGCAGGGCTGGTTTCGGGAGGGGAGCAGGTCGTGTCCCCTCCCTGCCGTGGTGTCACCTGCGGCCGTGGTGGCACTGCCTCAGGGGAGGGCTCTGCTCCCTCTCCCACCTCCTTTGTGCTTCCTCGGCCTCACAGAGCAGGGGGGGCTGGGGGTGACGGAGCTTTCTTCTTCCAGGAAGGAAACAAACCCTGATTTGGGAGGAAATCAGGCGTGAAGGGGCAGGGGGGAGCAAGCAGAAGGATTTTCTCGTGCTCAGGACAGTCTGCTCATGCAAATATTCGGGGGG